>NW_025849272.1:0-19155 GCF_002878395.1 Capsicum annuum
GGAAATTATTATTCAATTGTGCTATCTAATTGCAAGTGCTCTTCATCGATTCCTTTTCACTTCTCCTTTACTCTTTATTTGGATGGTTGTTACATACTTACATATTATGTTGTGTCTTAATAATGAATAGGGAAAAGGTATTGTTTTCACCTCAAATTATACCGAAAAGTTGAAGCTATACCTAAATTATATTAGTGATATATTACACACATAAATTATAAAAAAATGAAACTATTTACACTTTGTCAGGCTACCACCATTTGCATGTGGTATAGTGTTTTACACGCGCTGCCACATCAGCACAATGTCAGTAAAAAGTATTATTTTTTTATAGTTAAGGTGTGTAATAGGTCACTTATATAGTTTAGGTGTGGATTCGACTTTTCGACCATAGTTTGGGGTGAAAATGTTGCTTTTTTCCTTAATATTTTTAGCCATTTACTTTTATTATTTAATAGGTTGGACGCGCCTAAAATAAGTGTAACACACGCGCTTTAGAATGGGGTCACGGGGAGGTAATAATATCACTTTTATATAGTTAAGGTGTGTAATAGATCACTTATATAATTTAGGTGTAACTTAAACTTTTCTTCTATAGTATTAGGTAAAAATGATGTCTTTTCCCTGATGAATATAAGCGTTTGGATAAATTATTTTGATTTTTTTTAATCAATAATTTATTAAAAAAAAATGTTGAGAAATAGAGGAAGAAGTAAAAACAGAACCGAACCGAAATTAGAAGTCTAGTTCGATTTATATTTTTTAAGTTTAATTCAATTAAATTATAGAATCAATTTTGAACTCTGAAATATATGAATGATCAATTTGTAAATCAATAAAATTCAACTTTCTAAGTCAACTGAATTTGCTTTCTCCGTCCTCTTTTCTTGAGGGAGTGGGAATCATCAATATAGCAAATGACAGTAGTTCTTTTTCTATGTAATTTTTGCAAGAAGAACTTCTGTTCTTTCCCCCTTTATTTACGTAGTATAAGAACTACCATTAGGGTTGCTACTAAAATAATTTTTGATTTCCAAGTATTTTTAACTTTTGAGAATCTTACAATTTGTTTTGGAGTAATTAAGAATTTGTTCAGCAACTATTGGCTTAGATTTTACAGTAGTATAGTAATTCAGTTAAAGTCTAACTTAAGTCACAAGCAATTTTTTTCCTCCACTCTACTCTTCAATTTCATTTATTCTTTAGCATATACTTTTTCTTTAGCGTATTTCTCAATTGATTGTGAATGTTTTCAATCACGTATTTTCCCTATTCTTATCGATTGATCGTGAAGGTGAAGTACTTAAGCCAAGCTTGTCATTTCCTTACGCGTTGAAGACACTGTAGACATTGAAATTTTGTGGACTCTACAAAAAGAGTTTAATTTTGGTTAGAGTTCTTGGGGGCTACTTTACCCTAAATCTAGCTTGATGGCTACTCAACCTAAACCCTAAATTACGCCTATATAAAGGGGGCAAATATCCTTTTAAAGAGGTATCTCTAGTATCCCACAAATTCACGGGATATTTATAAAGAGATCAACGATCTTCAAAGTCCCAATAAATTCATGAGATATTTATAGATCAAAACTCTTCCTTCTTGATAATCAAATACATCAAGAAGACAAAACCTCCTTTCATGGAGATCAAATCCAAATACTCCTACGAGAATTTTATTGACCAACAAATTCTGGCACGACCTAGTGGGATGATCTCTACCTCTCATCTCAACTTTTCAGACTTTGATGATTAAGAACACCGAAATGACTTCCAAGAAAATCAACTCTCAATCAACTGCTTCCAAGGCTGTTGATTCAAGGTTCTTTGCCGAAGTAGAAAGCATCCTTGGTGTTACTTTCGGGAGTACTTTCGTGAGCTTGGGAGCTGTCACGAGGAGTAAGGCAAACATGTTAGGACAACAAACACATCCAGTGTCGTCCGCGCCAACTCCGGTTTTTAGATCTCCAACCCCAAAATGAATGAAGTGTAATGCAAGTGCTTCGGACGGAGGAAGCAGTGTCGCGGAATCGCTTAAGAAGACTCTTGCTCTACTTGAGCATTCTGGTTCCAAATACTCTGGCGCAAAGAGCGATGATCGTTCAACAAACACCTCATCTCCACTTACACCGCTTAAGTTAAGCACTTCAAAGATCAACCTACGCGATAATCCATGTTACTCTTCGACGTCTCCAGTGATCATGCAAGCAATGGTAACTGATGTTTCGTCTATGGAGGAGCAGTTTGCGAATCTGACAAAGGCAATTGAAGGCCTGACCAACTATGTTCAGAATCAAGAGGCTAGGATTGATAAGATAGTAGATAGGGTAGAAGACTTGATAGACGAAGAATCTAGCCATGCACTAGGAAAAGCTCCAGAGGTTCATGAGATAGAAAATCCTGTGAAACAAATACCACTGACTAAAGAGGTGTAAGTTTCTATAGAAGGAATGATCCCGATTGAGCAATTGAGGGAATTTATTGAAGGGACCCTCAAAGACAAGTATGATGTTGTCACCAAGTCTTCCCTTGCGTATGCCAAGCCTTACACGGCGAGAATAGATAGCCTCAAAATGCTTATCGGCTATCAACCCCCCAAATTTCAATAATTTGAGGGTAAAAGTAATCCGAAACAACATATCGCACACTTTGTTGAGACATTTAATAATGTTGGAACTTACGGTGACTATCTTGTCAAACAGTTTGTCCGTTCCCTAAAGAGAAATGACTTTGATTGGTACACGGACCTCGAGCCTAACTCCATCGATAGTTGGGAGCAATTGGAACACGAGTACCTAAATCGATTTTATAGCACAAGGCGTATAATGAGCATGATAGAGCTCACTAATCTCGGTAAATAAAGGATGAGCCAGTCATAGACTTCATCAACGATAGAGAAATGCGAGTCTAAACTGCAAAAATAGGCTCAGTGAAGCTTCGGCAATAGAGATGTGCATCCAAGGAATGCACTGGGGGCTTCTCTACATCTTGCAAGGAATTAAACCAAAATCCTTTGAAGAGTTAGCTACCATGCCCATGACATGGATTTGAGCATGTCTTCTGCTGGAAAGGAATGAGCGCCTATTCATGACCCTCGAAGGGGAAAGAAAAAGCAGGAACCCAAAAGATGGGGAAAGTTTGTTCCCAAAAATGAAAACAAGGAGTCTATGAATGTTGATGTGTCTCCTGTGAAGGTCACCACAAAGGTAAGCAAGAAGCAAAGTGTGAAGATGACTTTCGGAGCACGTCTGAATTAGAAAACTTTAAAGGAGATGCAAGAAAAGGAATATCCTTTCCTCGATTCTGATGTTGCTGAGATTTTCGATGAACTCCTTGAGCATAAGCTCATTGAACTCCCAGAGATGAAGCGTCCCAACGAAGATGGAAGGACCAATGACCCTAATTATTGCAAATATCATAGGCTCGTAAGTCATCCTCTGAAAAAGTGCTTTGTCTTTAAAGATAAAGTCATGCAGCTGGAATAAGAGAAGAAAATCTTCTTCGACGATGAGACGGTCAGTTCTCATCAAATCTCTATTACTTTTGGCTTGCTCGACCCAGTCCAAATATGTCTCGAAGAGCATAATGAAAAAATATTAGAGTCTGACAGGTCTTCAGTTGACGAAGGCAATGATAAAGGTTGGACTCTGGTGACGAGGCGTAGACGCAGGAGGATGAGTCGGCGAAGGAGTCTTCCAAGCAGCCAACCAGAAGGAGAATGGTAAAGAAACTAAAGAAACAGAAGTTGTTTGAATTCCCAAAGAAGAATTGGGTGACGGAGCTTCACCACCAAAAACCTCGGCGTCCGGTGACTTTAGAGGAATTCTTACCGATTGGTTTCAGACTACCTAAGTCAACCTTGAGGTGTCTTGTTTTAATACCGTCAAAGAGGGGGTGTCATACCCTATTTTTACCTGAGGTTAAAACGAGCACGACGTTATGGACTCTAAAAGAATGAAAATTTGCACAGAGTCGCCACCTAATTTTTAAGGGAAATAAGGAAACCTATTTATTAACAAATATGATTAATGTTTTTAGTCTGCGAAAACCAATTTAAGATTCTAGGTAAGGATTCAAGTTATCCCGAAGGGAAGGGGTTAAGCACCCTTCAAGATCCACAAATATGGTACCCGACTAGACTAAATTTTTCAAAGAAGGAGGAGGTATATTTAAAATAATGTACACAATATGTATTAAGTATAAAATAATTCTTTTAAAAAATATAAATGATTAAAATTATGTAAAGGTATATGTATATTAAATATATAAATAAAACATATTGTTATGAAACACATAGAAAAAAATATGTATAAAAAATGTATAAACTACATGTGAAAAGAAAAAATATTTTGTTACATGTATGAAGAGAAGTGTATCTTGATATGCCATGAGGAGAAAAATATTTAAAAATAATATTTTTACTTGATTTAAAATTCATGAGAAAAAAGTAAAGATTTATTTGAACAGATATCACAATGTTTATGATGTCAAAGTATTCAAACTAATTGATTAGTTTAATATATTAATGTAAACATTAACGGTCTAAGTTTGCATAAACACGAGGTGAAGTCGTATAAATAAAGAAAATCCCGCCCAACACCCCAAAAATAAAGTTTTCACTATAATAATATTTGTACAAATATAAGAATATAAAATACAATACAAAATTAAAAGAGCCTCTTTGACTGCAACTCCCGACGAGTATTCCAAAATAACCTGTATAAACACTTGTAAAAAATGTTAGTAACAAATAAATGATAATAAATGAGAATGTGTATATTTATGTATTATAAAAAATATATATTTTTTTTTTGTTAAAAGTGGATTCAGATAAAGTCATGATTGCGAAATGGTTGCTCAATTAATGGGCAATCCTAAATCATTTTGCTACGAAATGGTTGCTCAATTAATTGGTCGTCCTAAATCATCTTGCCAGAATATGAGTTGTAAAATCTTGTGTTGTTATAAAGTTTCATCATTGCCTAAAAATTATTTTTATTACGTATTTATATACATAAAATCTGTCTTTTGTTTACGGAGGCCTCAAAATTAATAATAATTTTCTCATTGGCCATTTTATGTAACATCTGTACATTATCAGTCACATATCCAAAATCCAAAAAAAATGAATAAAGGAGATAAAGTTACACCTAAACCTGTCTCAAACGTGCAAAACACAATAATGGAGTCAAAGATCAAAAGTGACCCCACAATAAACAAATCAGTCACAAGCAGCAATGATTCAACAAACCAAAGTATTGGAGAGATGTGGAAACATGTAAACAAATGCTCAAAAGGGAGCTTTTTCAAAAAAATTTAAAACCACTAAAAATGTTGAAAGGCAAACCAAAATCAGTTAAGCACCATAGACAAATGCATAGATATGTTGTAAGAAATAAAGCTTAATAACAAGAATCGGAGACAACAAAAACTGTTCGTGGTGTCGCTTCAACGGTCTTCACCGGAGCAACACCAGAGAGGCGCAAATCCGATCGAATATATTATTTTTCGGTGAGTAGCAGCAAAAAATAAAAAATAAAAAAATGGAAGGGAGGCGCGTGTGGTTGAAAAGTGGTGTTTGTGTGTTGGTGGGGTTGGATGGTCGGCGACGGAGAGAGGAGGAGGACGGGAAGGAGATAAAAAAAAGACGATTTCGTGGTGATTTCTTTGGCTTTTCTGATGGGTTGTAACGACTTTCAGAGATGTTATGGTTGGCGCGTGGTAGTTGTTTCGGGTTGTTGAGCAGTGATGGCTGCAAGGAAAAGCACGGATGGATCTCGCCGGAGCTTGGTTGGCAAGGACGAGCGGCGTGGAGAGAGAGGAGATGTTCAGAAAATGAGAGTGTAGAGAGATTTGTATGTCCATGTCTGTCTTTGAAATTTTTCCTCCTCCCCTTAAATTGAAAAAATATGATTTGATATAGGTGTAGTGTATGCAGTGTATGTTGTGCCTTGAGAGAAAAAATGGAGATTTGGATATGTTCGTCTCCGTTCAAATGTGTCTTTTGAATGAAGAAAGAAAAGTAAAAAAAATAAATTTTGTGTATTCTGTAATATATTGTTGTGTTGTGTCCTCATCTGTGGTGTGCTTTTTCATATGTAGTATGGCGTTTGTGTGTCTATTTTGTGTGTGTGTTTTGAAGAGAAAAATAGAAAAAAATAGAATAAATAAAATATGCTCGTGTATTTACGAATATCTGTGTGGGTTTGCAAAGAAAAAATGTTTATGAGTTGTAAAAATATATGTGTATTTTGAAAGAGAGGGAAAAAATGAACCAAAAAATGTGTGTCCTCACACCACCTATTTATACAAAAAATTCAGCACCCCTTTTATCCAATGGATAAAGGGGTGTCCTCTCTTTTTATAATAAAACATCCTTAGATCCTTAAGTTATTGGCCAAAGGATTTTCATCCTTTTGACCAACAGATAAAGTAATTATTCAAAGAGTAGTGTCATTGAGTGGTCGTTGTCAAATGTGACATGACAACACTAAGTGGTCATTGTCGGACGTGACAAGACATTATTGTGTAGTCGTTGTCGGATGTGATAAGACATCGAATTATTATACTGCACAAAAATAATCGATCCGACTCAACGTTTGCGGACTGTAAAATATAGATGTTGAATGAAAAATATAAAGAATATTAAAATTATCAAAATATAATTAATTTAAAAATACTGTAAAAAAATAAAAAATATATATATATAACGTCATGTCGTGCACGTGCGCAAATTTTTATAAAATAATAAATTGATAAGAATAAGAAAAATTATTAATAAATTATAAAGAGTAAAAAATCCTAAAGTAAGGATGTAAATCAATAATTTGTTATCAATTGTAAAAAATATGTGAAATTTGTATTTTGTGCCCTTTAACGGTCAGGAAGCCTGAATATGTTATTTTTAAGCACGTAGAGCCAAAATTGAGTGTCAACAGGGGGTAAAGGGTGAGAATCTACCTATGGAGGTTTCTTCACCTTCTGAAAAGCTTGCTGAAACTCTTGGTGAAGAGGCACATGTGTGTGATACAAAAATCACATTCACAAATAACGATCTTCTGCTTGGTGAGGCCCTACATAACCGTCCCTTATACATGGTGGGTCAAATTCTAGGAAAGAAGATCAATAGAATCTTGATAGATGAGGGATCTGGAGTCAACATCCTGCCTATCTGCACGATGAAGGAATTTGGCATCGCTCCTAGCGAATTGGACAAAATTCGTATAATGATCTAAGGCTTCAACCAAGGGGGCCAGAGAGCCATGGGATGTATCAAATTGGGGATTTGTATGGATGATTTTCAATAAAACCCATTGATGCATGTAATCGATGCCAAAACTTCATACAATATGTTACTTGGTAGGCCTTGGGTGCACGGGAATAAAATTATCTCGTCCTCTTATTATCAATGCTTGAAGTACCTCGAAGGCGGAGTGGAAAGAAATATAGTTGCCGATGACAAGCCATTCACTGAAGCTGAGTCACATTTTGTCGATGCAAAATTCTACTTAAAGAAGCATGTTGTAGATGAGAAAAGGGTTGATAATGTCACCAATACCAAGTGTGATGATCTTGCAGCCAAGAAGGACGTGGTGACTATTGAAAAGGTCGCCACCAAGAAGCCTCTCTCCACTTCAAATGAAGACGCTCCTATGAAAAAGAACGAAACTACTGTTCTTCGCTACGTGCCAAAGGTAAAGAAAGAGAAAAATCACCCATCTGATGCCCAAGATAATGTGCTAAATGGGCTAACTTTACCTATTAGGAAGATTGACGCGATAAATCCATCCTCAAGGCTATCTGTGGCTCAAAATCCGCCATAAGATATAACACTCCTTACGAAGCGAACAAAGGAGGGCTTCGATCCAAATGCATACAAGTTATTTGTAAAGGCTAGATATAATCCTAATGAGCCATCAAGATTACATAAACTTCCATTAGATGGTACAACGAGGAAGGCACATGAAGGCCTAGGATACACATAGTCACCTCCAATTCGCATCTCCATAAGAAGGGCAGTTAGTAACTACATCACTATAGAAGGGGAGTCTACCGCATCCAACAAAAGGCTTTCTGTCTTTGACCGACTTGGAGAATCAACCGCAATAACTTCTGTATTTGAGAGGTTGGGTCCTCTAAATAAGAAGAGAAGTAACAAGCATCGGAGAAGTCATCAAAATATGACAGTGCACTTCTCGCCTAAGATTCAGAAAGATTTCCAAAGTTTGATTCCTTCTAGAATGAAGAGATAGACGAAACTGGTAGTTTCATGCAACAAGGTGTTAAAAGCAAAGACTCATATTGTGGTTTATACCAAGAAATGTAAGAAAGATGAAGAAAATATTGGCTCTTCATATCATGTTACGACCCAGAATGAGAATGAGGTCTCATCTCAAACGAAGGTTGATGAAGAGATGGATGATACTTTCTAGTGTCACCACATATCCATCAACGACGATGATACTCAAGAGGAGGAAGATGTTGGAGATGCTCCATCTCAACTTGAAGGAGGAGTGAAGGCCACAATAGATCCCTTGAAAAAAGTTAACCTTGGAACCGATGAAGACCCAAGACCAACTTACTTGAGTGCTTTTCTAGAGATGGAGGAAGAAATCGCGTATATGAATATACTCAAAGAACATATGGATGTCTTCGCTTGGAGTTATAAGGAAATGCCTGGCTTAGATCCGAAAATAGCGGTCCATCAGTTGGCGGTCAGAATGGAGCTCGTCCTGTTAAGCAAGCTCAAAGGCACTTTAGTCCAGAGTTGGTTCCACTGATTGAAAATAAAGTTAACAAACTCATTGAAGCTGGATTTATTCATGAATTTAAATATCCCACGTGGATTTCAAGTATTGTTTCAGTACGGAAGAAGAATGGTCAAATTCGAGTTTGTGTCGACTTTCGAGATTTCAACAATGCATGTCCTAAGGATGATTTTCCAATCTCCATACCAGAGTTGATGATTGATGCCACCACTGGTTATGAGGCAATGTCCTTCATGGATGGTTCATCCGGGTACAACCAAATCCGCATGGCGCCAAAAGATGAAGAGCTCACTGCATTTCGTACGCCCAAAGGTATTTATTGCTACAAGGTGATGCCTTTTGATTTGAAGAACGCTGGCGCCACTTATCAAAGGGATATGCAAAACATCTTTGACGGCCTACTCCACAAGAATATTGAATGCTGCGTGGATGATCTAGTGATGAAGTCAAGAAAGAGAGATGATCACTTAAAAGATCTAAGAATGGTGTTCGAGTTACTTTAAAGATATCAACGTAGGATGAATCCATTGAAGTGTACCTTCGGAGTTACTTCCGAAAAGTTTCTTGGCTTCATTGTGCGACACGGAGAAACTGAAATTGATCAAGACAAGGTCGATGTAATTTTAAAAATGCTCGAGCCTCAAAATATTCATGAGTTAAAAAGCCTTCAAGGAAGTCTAGCATATTTAAGGAGGTTTATCTCAAACTTGGCCGAAAAATGTCAACCATTTAGCCGTCTTATGAAGAAGGACACTCCCTTCAAATGAGACCAAGCTTATAGTAATGCCTTTGAGAGTATCAAATCATACTTAATGAAGTCACCAGTTCTTGCGGCACCCATACCTGGGAAACCACTGATACTCTATATCACGGCACAAGAAAGGTCAGTCGGAGCACTATTGGCTCAAGAAAATAGTGAAGGCAAAGAAAACTCTCTGTACTATTTGAGCAGAATGATGACACCAAATGAGCTGAAATATTCTCCAATCGAAAAGTTATGTCTGGCTTTGGTTTTCTCTATCCAAAAGATGAAACACTAGTTTTAAGCTCACGTTGTTCGTATTATGTCCAAGGCAAATCCCATTAAGTTTATGATATCGAAACCAGTCCTCAGTGACCGACTTGCAAGGTGGTACCTTCAATTTCAGCAGTTTGAGATCGTGTACATCCTCCAAAAGGCTGTAAAAGGACAAGCATTGGCTGACTTCTTGGCAGATCACCCAATACTGCTAACTGGGAACTGAGCGATGAACTTCCTGATGAAGATGCAATGGCAGTTGAAGTTAGATCCGCATGGAAGATGTACTTTGATGGTGCTGCACATCGAGATGGAGCTGGTGCTGGCGTAGTGTTTGTCACTCCACAAGAAGAGGTTATCCCCTACTCTTTTACCTTGACAAATCGTTGCTCCAATAATATTGTCGAGTATCAAGCGCTCATACTCGGGCTAGAGAAGGCTATCGACATGAAGCAACTGTAATTACAAGTTTTTGGTGACTCCCAATTGGTGATAAAGCAGTTGTTGGGAATTTATAAAGTCAGGAAGCCTGAGTTAAGACCATATCATGATTATGCACGAAAGTTGATGGGATGTCTTGGAGAAGTAACCCTCCAGCATGCGCCAAGGAAAGAAAATAAGCAAGTTGATGCCCTAGCTACTTTGGCCTCAACTCTAACTCTTCCAAATTAGACACGAGTTATTATCCGCCAAGAATGGGTAGTACCGCCATCAAATAAGGATGAGGACATAAAAGGTAAGGTTGAATACCTCATCGCCATTTTTGAAGCTGTGAAGGGAAGATTGGCGATAACCTATCATCGACTACCTATGTTATGGGATAATTCCAAAAAATTCAAGGAGAAAGACTGACATTCGTCATCGTGCACCTCGCTTCCTTTACTACAAAGACACACTGTACCGAAGATCATTTGAAGGAGTACTCTTACGGTGTTTGGCAGAGGAAGAAACAATCCAAGCCTTGCAAGAAGCGCACTTGAGAGTTTGTGGATCGCATCATTCTGGACCAAAGCTCCATTTTCACATTAAAAGGATGGGATATTATTGGCCAACGATGGTGAAAGATTGCTTGGACTATGCTAGAAGATGAAAGCTTGCCAATTCCATGCAAATGTCATACATCAACCTCCAGACGTACTACACCCAACTATAGCATCTTGGCCATTCAATGCTTGGGGAATGGATATTTTTGGTCCACTACCAAAATCTTCTGGTGGACACCTATACCTCTTGGCCGTAATAGATTACTTCTCGAAATGGGCTGAAGCTGTTGCTCTCAAGGAAGTAAAGAAAGAAAATATTCTAGACTTCATCCGAGTGAATATCATCTACCACTTTGGAATTCCTCAGTACATAATAACTGACAATGAAAAGCCATTTGATAATAAGCTGATGAACAAAATCTGCGATCTCTTTGGTTTCAAGCAGTAAGTCTTCTATGTACCATGCTACCGCCAATGGTCTAGCTGAAGCGTTCAATAAGACTTTATGCAACTTGCTGAAGAAAGTCGTCTCCAAATTCAAATGAGACTGGCATGAGCGAATGGAAGAAGCTTTATGGGCGTATAGGACAACTTACCGTACACCGACGCAAGCAACTCCATACTTACTTTCTTTTGGAGTTGAAGCAGTCCTGCCACTTGAGCGTCAAATACCTTCTTTGAGACTAGCTATTCAAGAAGGGCTCACTGATGAAGAAAATGCTAAGTTGCGTCTTGCAAAGTTAGAAGCTCTTGATGAGAAGAGGCTGGCGGCTCAATAAAATCTTGTATGTTACCAAGCCCGGCTATCTCGTTCTTTCAACAAAAGGGTTCGCTTGAGGTACTTCTAAGTTAGAGATCAAGTCCTTGCAGTAAAAAGACCCATTATCACTTCTCGTAAGTCTGGGGGCAAATTCACCCCGAAGTGGGATGGACCATATGTTGTACAAGAGGCATATTCAAATGGTGCTTACAAGCTTGGCGATGCAGATGGTGTGAGGATTGGTCCCATCAATGCCAAGTTCTTAAAGAAGTACTATTCTTAAAGGAAGAAGACACTCCTTAAGGCACGAGTATAAACTGTGTGTCCACTCCTGGCCCACAAGAGTATAAACTGTGAACGGCTCAAAAAAAAGTTGAACAAGAAGGAAGAGAGAGCTTGTGGATCAAAGCAGTAGATTTCTCTACAAATTCAAGAACAAGCTCAAGATTTCAAGATCAACAGTTCAAGGTTCAAGAACAAGCTCAAGATTTCAAGATCAAGACCATAAGATTCAAGAACAAGCTACCAAGCCCTTGGATTCAAGCACAAGTCAAGATCAAATCCGTCAAGTTCAAGATCAAGCTCGAAGCCCTTGAATTGATAGTTGGAAAGGCGAATTGGAGGAATCATAGAGATTGTAACACTCACTTATTGAAATCAATAAATCAATTTTTGCAGTATTTTTTTCTTGTCTCGATTATTTTTGGTCTCGAGAATTTTACTGTCCAACAAATTTTGGCACGCCCAGTGGGACCAAATCTGCCCTCCATCTCTTCTCTCACAAATCAAATATGCAAATCTGTAGCTGCAGGATCATAAAGATGGAAGTGGTACTTCAAGACTCATCTTTGAGTTTCATCAAGTCTACACTTCGACAAGCCTTGAAGTAGGGGGCATTTGTAGACATTGAAATTTTGTGGACTCTACAAAAAGAGTTTAATTTTGGTTAGAGTTCTTGGGGGATACTTTAACCTAAATCTAGCTTGATGGCTACTCAACCTAAACCCTAAATTACGCCTATATAAAGGGGGCAAATATCCCTTTAAAGAGGTATCTCCAGTATCCCACAAATTCACGGAATATTCATAAAGAGATCAACGATCTTCAAAGTCCCAATAAATTCATAGGATATTTATAGATCAAAATCCTTCCTTCTTGATAATCAAATACATCAAGAAGACAAAACTTCCTTTCATGGAGATCAAATCCAAATACTCCTATGAGAATTTTACTGTCCAAAAGACACTAAAAAAGAGGAAGCGTCTTGCAGTTATTTGTAAAATCAAAGTATTAATTGAAATGATAAGTTAAAAAAACATCTAAACAGAAAAAGAAAAAAGAGAGTAAACAAATTAATTAGGCCATGAATTTAGAAGAACAAAAATATGTTTCATCGAGCAGAGTGCATACAAGCATTCTAAAATTGAAAGGTTGGAGTATAATTTACTTGATAGTATGAGTTCAGTAAAAAAAAATTAAAGGGATAATTTTATTTTTTATCCTTCAATTTTTTAGTAAATCGTAGTCTTAATTTCTGCTATATTTATCTAAGTATTTTAATTTTAATGAATTGAAATATATATGTTTTTGTTATAAATATATTTACATTATAGTGAATGTCTATCAAGATCTACTTTGATATGTATTAGGATTTGAAGCATCCGTCTTTTACTCAAACTAGGAGTAAATTTTCCCTATAAATAGAGGGGTTTTGTTCATTGTATTCTCAATGTTACGATCTCTCATCCATCAAGAGCAATAAAGAAGTCTCCCTTTTCTCTCTCTATTTATTTTTCTTCTTTTTTCTTTATATTTCATAACACGCTATCAGCACGAGACTCTGCCAAATAAGTTGAAATTATAAATCTAAAGGTCAAGGTTAGTAACTCATTATGTTATTTGTATTTTTCTATTAATGATATAATTATTGTTGGATTTGAGGAAAAATAATTGGTTTGAACCATTTATATTTTAAATTTATTCCTCAAGAACAATATTATCAAAAAGCATGATAATATGTTGGGTTCAAGTCCCATCGATTCATGTCTAAGACGCATTTATATGGATCAAATATTGAGTTTCAATCTCAATACATCATATTGATGATATTGTGATGGTTAAGGCAAAATAATGGGTGTTTGATGAAAAGTTTAAAATTCAACCCATTGAATATGGTCTATTCCATGAAGTGAATGTGGTAACAATATATGATAAGTCTGAAATATGAGAACTTACTTCATTCTTGAGGTGTATGTGGTAGCAGTGCATAATATGTCTGAAAAGGCAAGTGATTGAATGCACGAATATACGCGTGGAGGGACAGTATGATAATGATTATCAAAAGTGATGATATTTTCATATGATTATAAGATATGCTAGAGAAAAATTCTCTACATTATATGTATGCCTCAATTTGCTTCTGAAGTAGCAAAATCTTGAAAGAGGTTATAAGCTATCGTAATTTGATAAGCTTAAGGCACGATTATATTCCATTCCTGGGGAATGAAAAACTTATTAATGCAAACGTGCACTTGATTATGATTGTATCACAACTCACCTTCGAAAGAGGTTGAATAATTTTGAAATCTACTTCTAAAGTAGTAAATCTGAAATTTATTCATGTAATAGTAAATCTGAAATTTACTAAAGAAAAAGTACATGTCATGGTAAACTTAGAGTTTACTATAATAAAAGTTCACAAATTGATATGAACGATTGTGACATCTCGAAGATGTGCATGTATTGAAGAACTAGAAGATTCTTCAAGAATTGTTTATGTCGTTTGTTCTCATGACAAGTTGGTTGGACCAACTAATATTGGGATTGGATCCCTTCAAATCTGAAAATTATAAAAGGTGAATAAGGGTCCGTTCACCTATCATATGATATGTTGAAATATGCATCAATAAGATGATCACATGTACATCATGGTCAACCTACGTTTGACATTCATAAAGTTATTTGTTCAATATAAATTGAGCATAATTTTCAGATTGTGTAATCAAGATAATTCATCTTGATGATGATGGTTTAACATTGAATGTCTTCGATAAATATCTAAACCATTGTTAATGAGAACAAAACTTAATGTATTGATCTGAAATATGATATATTGCAATAGCATTTCTATGCATTAGACCAATAAATTATGATTATTTCTTCCCCCTCAATTGGTTCAAGGTCGGAAACCAATGATTCTATCTAATAATTTTGATGTGTGGTATACGATTAATGAATATACCATAATGCACAAAGATGGATTTCTCAAAGAAGTAGAGGATGTATGTTAGTTTTCCTAACATAAGAGGGAGATTATAGGCGCTATGAAATATGTTAGGAATTATCACCATATCCCCATCCAAAAGATAATAAGTCAAATGCTGAAATCATCTCATAGTAAGCGTAAGTGCTCTTATTTTGTGTTCCTAAAAAACAAAGTCTATGCATACGTGAAGCGTGGTAGACTGATCGGTTTCAAATGAAATAGTCCTTGAAAAATAAGGAGAAAATAATCATAATAAGAAGGCAATGAGCTCTTTAAGAGCCTACGACATACCACCTCATGAAACCTTATGAGAGGTTCATGTACCTGAAAATAATGAAGTGATGAGATCTCAAATGTTATGTCGCATTGTAAACCAATACAAAATGATATATCGTCAATATCTTTGACACAATATTGACGCAATATTGTGAAAGATTACTAGAATCTGAATTCTACGTTAATTTAAGCATGCTGACATAGAAATATTTATCAAGTGACATGAAAGGATGACTCTTGGTAAGTGAAAACTTATTTGATTTGCAGTCCAGACACTTGAAGATGTCACAAATAAAATGTTGAATATTGTCACTTTGACAAAATTTGTATGAAAACTTATTTAAGGATTCAAAAGTATAAAAGTTTCTGGAAAACTTATTGATAATCCTTATATTTTATAAGCTTATAGCTTGAAAATTATTGAAATTCTTGGAGAGTTTTTAAAAGCAATAAGATTATTTGCTGAAATGAGAAATATACCAATTTAGATTGGTTATGAAGTACCATATCTTAGTACAATTGGTGCACTTATGTATCTTGTAAAAAACTACAAGACCCAATATAGTCTTTTGCTCAATTTGTTAGCAAGGTATATTTCTACTCCTACTAGGAGACATCGAAATAGTATAAGATACGTGAGTTTATTTTTATTCTAAAGATTGTAATCCCGATCTTACTGGTCATTCTGATGTTGGGTACTCATCTAACCCACATAAATCTCGATCTCAAACATACAATGTGTTCACATGTGGGGATACTGACATATTTTGGAGATATACAAAGCAGTGTATCGTAGCCACTTCATCGAATCATGCTGAGATAATAGTTATTCATGAAGCAAATCGAGAATGTGTATGGTTGAGGTCCATGATACATCTCATTCGAGAAAAATGTGGTGTGAAATATGACAATCTACCCACAATTTTATACAGAGATAATTCAGCATACATAGCACATCTTAAGGGAGGATTCATAAATGGAGATAGAACGAAACACATTTTGCCAAAGTTTTTCTACATACATGAGCTACAAAAGAATGATGATATTAAGGTGCAACAAATTCGTTCAACTGACAATGTGACTGATTTATTCACCAAATCTTCTTCAATTACAACTTTTAAGAAAATGGTTCACAAGATCGGGATGCAAAGGTTCGGGGATGTTCTCAATAGGGGGAGTTAATACGCGTTGTACTCTTTTTCCCTTACGAGGTTTTGTCCCACTAGGTTTTTCGTGTAAGGTTTTTAATGAGGCAACCGAAATGCGTATTATTAGAGATGGGTACTCTTTTTTATTCGCTAGATTTTTTTTCCTACTGGACTTTTTCTAGTAAGGTTTTAACGAGGCACATTATCTATCAATTAGACATTTAAGGGGCAGTGTTATAAATGTATTTACATTATAGTGAATGTCTATCAAGATCTATTAAGATCTACTTTGATATCTATTACGATTTGAAGCATCTGTCTTTTACTCAGATTATGAGTAAATTTTTCTATAAATAAAGGAGTTTTGTTCATTGTATTTACAATCATATAATCTCTCATCCTCAAGAGAAAATAAAAATTACTCTCTCTTCTCTTTCTACTCTTGTTCTTTATTCTTTCTTGCTTTATAACAGTTTTGACCTTTATATAAAAAATATATTTTCTTTTTACTGTATTCAAATATGAAGCAAAAATAAAATTACTAAGTTATTATTATATCTAAATGATTTAACAGTTAACAACTCATTAAATTATAAAGATTATTGAAGGAGCCAAAAACACATTTCAACAATTGAAGTTGAAAAAAAATAAAAAAATCTTGGAACCGTCCAGGTTCAAAGCCCCAAAACTTCAGTATTTTAAGGTCGAGATCCATCTCCTTTGTCTTTTTTTTCTGATATACAAATACTAATAGTAAATCAATAAGTAAATATTTCCCCCCTTTTATATAGGATAAATTTGTATGGGATAAATTAAGTAGAAAATCATTGGCTGCATAACTTATCCAAAGCACACAGTTTACCAGATATAGACACTGGTTTATCACTCTTCACTAACTTTCACAAATTCTACATAATTTCACATCTATAAATTCAGTCTTACTCCCAAAAACTCTTAAGATTCTAATTCGTACATCAAAATTAAAACTGAAAAACAGGACCTTTTAGAAGAAAATTAAATGAGTTCAAGCAGGAGAGCATGGATAGTGGCAGCCAGTGTTGGAGCTCTTGAAACCTTAAAAGATCAATTTGGATTGTGTACATGGAATTACCCATTGAGGTCTTTGGCACAACACACAAAGAATAACATAACATCTTACTCTCAAGCTAAGAAACTTCTTAATCACTAATTGCAAACAAGGCAGAGCAATCTGAAGAATCCTTGAGGACAGTTATGTACTTGAGCGGTTGGGGTCCCAATTGATCTTCCTTTTTTTTTTCAGAAATATATTGTAATTTTTGTAGGGCTATGACTGTAAATAGAATGGGTTGCTATTTCATCTTAAGAGAAGCATATATTTATGAAATGTTAAATTGTAACATGCTTGCAGATAATATTGACTATATTTCTATCATCCAAAACATATAAGTGATCGATAATTCAGCATATTAATGGAGTCGTTATAGTTACATATAGAACTTGTTACTGATAGTTCCCCTGCACTGTGAAATCAAGACTGCAGAGTATCATTAAAAAGATCCAAGTTAAATTTGAAAAAACACTAATCTCTATTTTGGGAGTAGATTTTCTAAACAAGGTTGAAAACGTTATTTATTGATGAATTATGATTAATTTTTTAAAATTTATTCTAGTTTCAATTATTAATCCAGACTAATTTCTTGGTGAATTTTATTTTTTTCTCATAAAATTTTATCTTTATTTTTCAAAGTGAAATTCATACTTACAATTTTTTTGTTCGATTACCATAATAGAGAGAAAATCTGAAATTCAATAAGGGGCAAAACATTAAAGTCTGATTTCTTGTAGTTTTTTTTTTTTTTTTCTCAAGGTGTCCCCACAGTCGGCAGCTATAAGACTAATTCTTCGTTCCTTTGTCAGCGCATTAAACGGTAGGAAATTAACAATAAAATTTGCTTCATTCGCCAGAGGCGAGGATTGAAGCCCCGACTTCTTGTTTAAGGGACATGACGCTGAACCACCATGCCAACTCTAGTAGTTTATTTCTTGTAGCTTTACTTTAGCTAAAAAGGTGCTTCCTTTTTTATTACTCCCTCTAAAACTCCAGTGTCATTCCACTGATTTGAAAATTGTCCAAAAGTGTCTCTAAGTTGTTTATTTAATTAAATAAGGTACATCCGTATATCAACTTAAATCATTTTTAGTAATACTTTTACCTTATTGAAAAAATTTGCTCTTTTGGTTTTGCTGATATCTAATTTTCTAAAGACGTACTTATCCTGTCTCATATTATTTGGCTTGACATATTTATTAAAATTGGCTTGACAAGTTTATTAAAAATTTGTCTTAAAAAGCTTGATACGTTTATTAGATCACATGATAATTAAATATTTTTCTCCAATTTTACTCATAATAATTTAATGATAGAGTAATTAACTCAAATAATCAATGTTAATGTTTAATGTAAATTTAATAGGCAAAATGATCTTCTGGACCCCTGTATTATGTCGGTTTTGTAAGTTGGACATTTCTACTTACATGTTTGTCATTTGGATCCTTGAACCCATCAAAAAATAATATTTTGCATTCTTTGACTGTTGACCTTCATGGTGACTAGGACAAAGAGAGTGTAGCCACTCGACTGGGATGCGAGTGGGGGTCAAATTTTAGCCAATTTTACATTAAAATAATTTAAAAAATACTAAAATTTAAAAAAATAATTTAAAAAGGGTCCTTTTCTTCCTCCATCTTTTTAAATTTAAAAATATATTTATATATTTAAAAATATTTTTAAAAATTTTAAAATAATTTTTAAATATTTAAAAAAAAAAAATTAAAAATGGTCCTTTTTTTCCCTCCATATTTTAAAATTAAAAATATTTTTAAAAATTTAAAAATAATTTAAAAATATTTTCAAAAATTTTTAAAAAATAAAAATATTTTTTCCCTCCCCACCCCAGCT
>NW_025849273.1:0-625 GCF_002878395.1 Capsicum annuum
ATAAAAAAGTTTACAACTATACAACCCAAAAATACATAGAAAATATCCACAGAGTACAAACTTTCCTAAACCTTAACCCCAGAGCTACAAATATCAAAGAACCAAACACAAACTATATAACCTAAAAATTACAAGGTTACAACAAGTTAATTGCACTACCCAAAACCAACCCAAGCTTAATAAAAATCTATTTTGACTATGGATTATTAAATACCATATATACCCAAGACGAAGAAGAACTAACAGCTATGGAAGAATTACATAAAATATTCACCACCAATAATATAATAACCAAAGGAAATCTATTTTATATAAAGTGTTATACTGCACTAGCAGACATATTATACGACGAAATAAAACAAGTTATACAAGTCGTAAAAATAGAATTAACCAGAGATATGATTATACCGGAAGATATTATACCGCAGCCAGAGATACCCAGAATAGAGATACCTGATTTCTACGCAAATAAATGACTCATTGGACTAGCTACAATTATTCAAGAATTAGCAAATAATTATACCATGGAAATCCAATATGGAGCTATTATTCAAGAGACCATCAGATGATTTATTCAAATTCAAAAGAACTACGACAAGCAGATATGGAAGATGTTAGGCAATGG
>NW_025849273.1:725-1325 GCF_002878395.1 Capsicum annuum
AGAATAAAAGAATCAAGAAGATAAGCATGTCAGCTGGAAAGAAGATAAAAATTCAACAGATACGAACAAAAGATAAAAAGAAGACGGAGAAAAAATAGACAAAGCATTAAAGGAAGAAAGCGACATATGGAGAAAAGAAAAAGCTAACTTTGAAATATACGTAAATCATGTAAATAACTTTAGCCTTTTTGACTTTTTCTTGTTTCATTTATTAGCTTTCACCATTATTGTCTTTTTAGACAAATGTATAGAGGAAACGTGTAAAGACATATTAGGATAGCCTTTTTTCTTTTGTAACATTAGAACCATGTAAATTATTCATTCTCTGATTATAAATAGAGGCATAGAAGGCAGCAGAAAGGGCAAGCCTTCATGTGTTGAAGTAAAAACTCTCTCTGGTCCACAACAAATATTTTGCTTAGTTATTAAAAAATAGATTTATTTCAATGGAAAAAGCTATAGAGGAACAAACCTTAGAGATATCAAACCTACCCGAACAGGTATATTTATTTATGATTATGAATAGCTAAATTCATAATTCCCAACAATCATGGTATGATAAAATAAATTCATATTAGTTACTTTATAGTAGAATTATTC
>NW_025849274.1:0-1100 GCF_002878395.1 Capsicum annuum
TTGCATATTTTTATTAAGAAATTCTATGTATTTTATAGCTTTATTTTTCATGTATTTGTTTATATTTATTTTTATCTGTTTTTCTAGTAACTGTATGTTTCTTATATCTTTTTCTAAAAATTCTGTGTAACTTATCATCGTAAGTATTTGTAAGAGTAGTTAGGTAGATATGGTATATAATTTACTCTAGTCATGTAGTATTTACCAAAAGCTTTTTCTAATATGATTTTTCTTATATCTATTACTTTTATATCTCTAAGTGCATACAAAATAAGTATTTTGAATTTATCTACCATCACATCAGACAAATAATCATTCATTTTCATAAAATTGCTTTTTACAAAATATTCCCTTCAACCATGTACATAACAAAATATGGTCATCTTAGCTTACTATATACTAGATTATTCTTAAATAATATGTTCTTCGGTCACTATTAACATGGTAATCCGGATACTTTTTCCCTTAAACAGCGCCTCTACTTTGGTTACTCCCCGTCACGGCTTCTTGCCTCATTGGTTTCACCTTTAGGATGGCATAGTCCTTAGGGATTTTTCTCCGTTTCCTCTTTGTTAATAAACTTCTTAACATATTATTCGCCGAATAATTCTACTATAAAGTAACTAATATGAATTTATTTTATCATATCATGATTGTTGGGAATTATGAATTTAGCTATTCATAATCATAAATAGATATACCTGTTCGGGTAGCTTTGATATTTCTGAGTTTTGTTCCTCCATAGCTTTTTCCATTGGAATATGTTTATTTGATTAACTGAGTAAAGTATTTGTTGTGGAGTGGAGAGAAAAATTGCTTCAACGCATGAAGGCTTGCCTTTGCAATGCCTTCTGCCTTCTTTATTTATAGAACGAAAAAGTATCTTTACATCCAAACTTTACAAAAATTATAAACCTAGGAACTAAAAAGTCAATAAAGGGGGCTATATAGGCCTAACCTATTTTCCTACATCTATATAAAAGTCTTAATAATTCAATCAATGTACAATAATTCAATCAAGACTTTTATACAATAATTCAGACTTTGTACAGTAAAAACTCATGTTGGGGAGAGGTGTCATACTCTTTCCAGGGAGTATA
>NW_025849275.1:0-22344 GCF_002878395.1 Capsicum annuum
CGGAAGGTACATCTTCTAGGGGTAAAGGGGAATGAATCGATCGAAAGGTACGTCTTCTAGAAGTCAAGGGGAATGACTCAACCGGAAGGTACGTTATTTAGGGGTCAAGGGGAACGAATCGATTGAAGAAAGGTACGTCTTCTAGGAGTCAAGGGGAATGACTCGATCGGAAGGTACGTCTTCTAGAAGTCAAAAGAAAGGAATCGACCAGAAGGTATATCTTCTAGGAGTCAAGGGGAATGACTTAACTGGAAGGTACGTATTCTAGAGATCAAGGGGAACTAATCAACCAGAAGGTAAATCTTCTAGGAGTCAAGGTGAATGACTCGATCGGAAGGTACATCTTCTAGGGTTAAAGGAGAATGAATCGATCGAAAGGTACGTCTTCTAGGATTCAAGGGGAATGACTCAACCGGAAGGTACGTCATCTAGGGGTCAAGGGGAATGAATCAACCGAAAGGTACATCTTCTAGGAGTCAAGAGAACGACTCGACCAAAAGGTACGTCTTCTAGGAGTAAAGGTTCAATTTGAGAAGTATATTACCTAACAATTGAAAATTGAAATACCTGGACAAGGAAGTGTGTCTCTGAGGGATATATGATGATGAATTTTACCATGATTTGATTATCGAACCTGTGCAGCAACATTACTTTCTATATTTGTAGAAGTGAGGTATTTCAGCCCTTGATATTTATGCTCTGAAGTCCTTGATTTGAAGGTAATATGTTTCCTGCTTCATCAAAGAAAACTTGTGAGTTTAAATATGGTGGTTGGTTATTGGCTTTGTCTTTTATGGTAAATGCTCTTGCCCTCGTCATATTTAAACTTGCTTCCAGCCATTAGCATATATCATTGACTTGATTAATCATTCACCCAAACTCAGGTTATTAAGAGTGACTCTGAAACAAACACAGTATCTCTGTTTTGCTATGCTTCTCAGACAAAACCTTTGAACCTCGATATTCCCATAAGTTCCTAGACATGTCTGTTGACAAAACTTTACGCATGCCTTATTTCGACTCACAATCATGTCTCTTTCATTTGCTGGCTTTTTGTCTTGCTTTGTGCAATTGAAAAAGCTGGTAGCCAGTTTTGAAATCTTTTCTTACTTGTTTGGACATGAACGCGACTCAAAGACAAGAGAAAAATGACAATGATTTTTTATTTGGATAACTGACTCAAGAAAATAAAATAAAAAGAGAAAATACCCTATTTCACCCTTGAACTATACCCAAAACGGCTGAGACACACCTCAACTTAACGGGGGTCCTATTACCCCCTGAACTAATTAAAAGTATAATTTTGACACCTTTAGTTCCTACGTTGCACATACGAGGCGCACACGTGTGCATACATAGCCCCTTCAGTGTGTTGTGCCATGTATATACCCCGTAGGCACTAAGGGTGTCAAAATTACACTTTTAATTAGTTCAGGGGGGTAATAGGACCCTCTTTAAGTTTAGGTATGTCTCAGATATTTTGGGTATAGTTCAAGGGTGAAATGAAGCATTTTCTCAAATAAAAATAAAGGGAATAAAATGAATGTCCCCATTTGAAAAAGAGAAAAGAAAACTTATCTGAAAATGATAGTCAACTCTAGTGATTATGACATGCATTTTGGATTAAGCTGCCTGATCTTTTCATTCGAACTTTTTACCAATTGTTGTTGAGTTAATGGCCCTTAAACTGAGTTGCTTCCTTGAGCCAATTGCATTTAGAGACCTAATTTAGCTAGTGACGCCTTGAAGGGTTTTCGCCAACAAGCCTCTTTCTTTTTCTTTTTCTCAGCTCACCATTTCTTATGGTGTCTGTGAGAGTTTTTCACCAACAAGTCTCTCTCTTTTTTTTTCTCACCTCGCAGTCGTCTTACGGTGCCCATGAGGGTTTTGACTGATAAGACTTTCTGATTTTTGTCTTTCTCAACTTACCATCATCTAACGATGCCCATGAGGGTTTTCACCAATAAGACTCTCATTTTTATTTCTCTCCTAATTCTGCGGAAGAAGACAAGTAGTTCCCAAAATGTGTTATCATATGCATTGCATGCTTAGTCTTATCATTCTCAGAGATTGATCTGAAGGGGTTTCTTTGGTTGCAACTTGACTTTTAGATAAGGTTAGAAAGAAGGGATGTCATGAGGCTCAAACAACACTTGAAGTAGGGTAGGACTTATAACTTTTGGAATCAACTCAAATAATGAAAATAAACCCATGCCTCAGTTTCTTTTGACTGGGTTATTCTAAACTATTTATTTGATTGGACCGAGCCCCAAGTAGGGTAGCCTACATATCTCATCCTCGATAGAGGAGAATCAGGTCACACGTAGTTCCGGCAGCTTATTCTTTTGCTTGATTCTAATTTTTTTTCTTTTGTTGACTCTTTTTCTCTTTGGGACTTTTTTCGACTCTATTTTTCTTGACACTCTCTTTGTTTTTATTTTTAACATACTTTTTCTCTCTCTTTTTTTTTTTGAAAAATTTTCTGACTCTAATATTTTACACGATACTTTTTTTTTAACTTTGTTGACTCTATCTTGATTCCAAAATAGGGGTAAAGAAAATAGAACTAAAGCTCAAACGAGCTAAACAAAGGATGACACAAGGTTTGGATAGCATAATAAAATGCCTTCATCATATCAATCCTTGAGAATGCAAGTACATAACATGCAATTTGAAAGTGGGAGATGAAGATCATGTGCGACATTTTTTACAGCACTAACATTAACTGAGTCTGTGCGTCACTACTTCTTCTGCACTTGCCCAGCATACAACTCCACCTTTGTAGTACATTCCTCACATCGAATGATCCATGCTTTCGTGGACTTGGTTTTCTTTCTATTCCTTTTGATATAGGATCACACGTTCATTATTTGACCAAATTGAGACATGTTTTTTAATTGATGACCAATTTATTCTCATGATTCTTAAAATAATTGCCTTAATTTTCAGAAAAGGCTTCAACTTGTCACCAGATATCTCAGCACTCTACCTATTTTCTCAGATATGTTTTCTTAACTTTAGCCCTCTGATTCAAAGTTCATGCTTAAAACTTGACTTTAAGATCTGGATAAAATTCCGCAGGCGTGTCATATCACTAGAACCAACATAAAATGTATTATGTAATGAAAACAAACAAACAACACACATTCAAAACACAAAGGAAAAAGGGGACACTCTATTTTGTTAAAATGAAAGATAGAAGAGTTTAAACATAAACAACAAAGGACAAAACAAGATGGATCTCAAACTACAACCCTAAAATAATTTGGATAACAGAAATGAAAACAAAACAAACTACCAGACCTCTTCGTAGTAAGGAGAGGGGTGAATTCTCAATTTCTCAGCCTAACATCTTAGCCACTGGTTTGCATATCAGCATGACTAGAGCTTCCACCATAATCAATGTTCTGCACATAATAGATCTATCTTGAATCATCTTTTCAATTTCTCTTTTCAAATCTTCACAATCTTTAATACTATGACCTTGAGCATCAGAATGATACACACATCGTACATTAAGATCAAAATTTCTTAAACGAGGATTAAGAGTGTGCCCAAGGAGAGGAGTGATAAGGCCCCACTATACCAATCTCTAAAATAAACCAGCATACGAATCTCTAATTGGTGTGAAGCTATCTCTTAAATTTTACCTTATTTCATTATTTGGCTTGGATAAAAAATTAGGCCTAGAAGGGCTTTGGTATGTTTGTGGAGTTAGAGGATGACTTTGGGGAGTTGGTGTGTGCCATTGTGTGTAAGATGGGAGTTGAACATATGGTTGTGCATTATACACTGGATATGGAGGTGGGAGAATGGAGTATAATTGATTTTGCGAGTGATTATGTGGAGCTTGGGCTTGAGCCTGAGAGCGATGACGATGTCGTCTTCTTGATCATGACCTCTGTCTAACTACAATAGCAAATGCATCTTTCTCATTCTTCTTCTCCCCAACACTTCTTGAACCCTTTTGAATTGCTTGAGTAATTGCTTTCAATATTGAAAAACTCATAATGCGACCGGTCTTAATTCCATTCTCTATCATCTCTCCCATTTTGAGGACCTCAATAAATGGTTTGCCTAATGTAGGTAACATGTGTTGATAATATATTTCATCCTGCGCTTGAATAAAAACTTTCACTATCTTGCTTTTTTTCATTAGTGGTTTCACCCTAGCAACTTGTTCATGCTATCTAGTTGCACACTCCCTTAAACTCTCAGTATTTTTCTTCTTCATACTGGTTAGGGATTTTTTGTCAGGGATCAATTCCTTATTATATTGAAATTGTTGCACAAATTCATTAGATAAATCATCCCAACTATTCCACCTATCAATATCTTGAGCAGACCACTCTGAGGCTAGACCCAAAAGACTCACTAAAGTAAGCCCTGAGCAGTTCTTCTTTGCCTCCAGCACCTCTTAATTGATTACAATAACGTCTCAAATGCGCCACTGGATCCCCGTGTCCATCATACTTCTCAAACTTTGTCATCTTAAAGCCGAGGGAAAGGTTGACACCTGGAAACATGCATAAGTCCTTTTATGAGACACTTTTGTAACCCCCAAGTCCTTAAAAGTTCTTCATAGCTAGTTCCAAACTTTTAAATTTTCTAGTCATTTCCTCTTGTTCTTCTGTCATAATAGGCTTCTTAATGTTAAGAGGAAATTAGCGGGTGAGTGTAGCCATAAGGATTAGTCAACTTAAATGTGGGCTTAATAGCATGATGTTGATCAACAGAAATATTCAATACAGGCTCTCTCGCAGAGTAGGAAGGTACAACTGGTGGATAAACCTTAAAAGTAGGAGCTTCAAGTGGGGGTGGTGCTGTAAAAACATAAACAGTGGGTGGAGCCGAGCATGTGGTAGCTTTGTGTTGAGGAGTGAGGGAATGAATATTGGAAGTATTTGGATAGTGTTGCCCCGGAGTAGATCCTGATGCATGTTGTAGCGTGTCAACTATAATAGAAAACTGTGCATGTAACACTGGACGCAAGCTAGAAAGATATTTCAGATTATCAGTGGAAAATGGAGGAGGCGGCAACCCATTAGTCCAAGCCTGGTGCATTTCTATCATTGTTGCCTTAATTTTCAAATCTCTTCATTAGCTTCTAAACTCTCATTCCCCAAAATCCTTATTTGATTAGTGACCACAACATAGGTATTCCTGTTGGCCATAACTTTCCCTTTGACTTGGTGCAAAGTAGAGGACCAGCCAAAATGCCACAAACCAACCACCTTACACTAACTGAACAAGAGATAATAAATGTGTTAGAGTTAAACATCTCTTCAAAATCCTTTCCCTCTTTTTTTTCTTTTGAAAAGATCACCAAACCCAAGAAGGGCGCCTACTATCTCACTCCTGAGAGAGTAGAATCAGGAGTGCATAGTTCATGAAGTTTGGCCACAAAATGACTGATCAACTCTCTTTATTTTTTTCTTAAATCTTTAAGAAGAAAAGAAAATAACAAATTGACGAAAATATTTTTTGAATTATTTTTAGCTTTAAAATTCCTATATAGAAGGAAGCCTATGATTACCAAAGAAAAATCTTTTGGTATTTTTGATTTTAAATTCTGTACGAAATGGAAACTTGAAACTATTAAAGAAAATATTTTTTGTGGTTTTCTTTTAGAGATGTATATGACACCTACTCTAATAAAGAGTGAAGAAAATCTTTTTAAATTTTTTAAATAAGATCTCCGAACTCACAATAGGCTGCCTATGTATCTCACTCTCGAGAAAGGAGAATCAGGGGTGCGTAGTTTATCCAGATTGGACAGCTAAGGATTATATAACAAACTGAACTCTGGCTTGAGAGAAACGACCAAAGATAGACGATGAGCAACGTCAATAAAATCTTTTTTGAGTTTTTAATTTGACACTTCACATAAAACTAACACCAACAACTATGAAAGAAAATTTTTTTTGGTATTTTTGTTATATGAAATGTACAAAACTTCTAGCATCATTTTTTGAATTTTCCTTTTATTAAAAGATCCTATTAAAAAAAAATCTTTTTGAAGTTTTCGAATTGTGAATCACTACTAAAGAAACAAAAGGAAAATCTTTTTGACTTTTTTGTTTTTTGAGAAAATAAGTGCAAAAGGTAAAACTCTTTTTGATTTTTTGGATTATTGAAAATAAAAGACATAAGAACTCTATACAACTACGAAACTCTTTTTTCTTTTCTTTTTCCTTGCCTAAACACACTCTCCTTTAATTCTGGCACATGTTTTTCCCAAATCAATCCAGAAAATGACCCTCTTACCCTAAAAGATTCAACAATTAGCATGTAGGAAAGATTCAGGGGTGAGTCTCCTACAAAGGACCAAGTGGGTCCCACTAGGTCTCAATATGATGTAGATAAGCATGACCTAAAGGCTGACCTAGGTTGGGATCAACTAACAAGGTTGTTTGGAGGAGCGTATAGTCGATAGTGGCTGTGACATCTTTCCACCCACTCCATACATCTGATAGCTCCCTCTTCTAAAATAAGAGTGACTCAACTAGAGTTTATATACACAACGTGTACTCTGGGATTTGTTGTAGAAAAAAATGACTCGGGTTATGCAAATGATGCCAGATATAAAGCGGTAACATATAAGAGAAAAAACTGTAAATACGTAGCAAGTAGACACTCAACAATGATAAAACAATAACACAAAACAATACAAACAAAATTTCTATACACCCATAATGTCAAACTAAGCCGATACGACTCCAAAAATAAGATCGAATTCTGAAAAGCTCCCCAGTAGAGTCGCCAGAGCTGTCACACCCTTTTTTTAACCAAAAAAATTAGATTTTAAAGTTTGGAAGGGTTTTTATTATTATGTGACAAAAAATGAAGATTTGTTTCGAAAAGGATTATTTACATTTAAACTCAGAGTCGCCACTGGGCATAAATCTGGTGTGCCAAGTCACCTTTGAAAATCCTTTTTCAAAATGATTTTGACTCTTTTAAACTAATCCGCAAATAGAGATTCCAGCTAAAGAATTCTGTTGATCGAGGGGAAGGTGTTAGCCACCCCTCAATCCCGTGGTTCAACCACAGTCGCTTTGTAGAGTCTATCGGCTAGCATGAACACTATGAATGTATAAACCAACAAACACACAAACACGAGACAAACAATCAAACAAACAAAAGAAAAATTAATTTCCAGTCCAATTTATTATAGACCCAAAATTAAAAGGTACTGAAATGTAAACCTACGCTAACCTACACTAGTCCTAAACTACGCTCCAATGCTTTACCCGATGCCTCGGACCTTGATCACGAGCCTTCTTTTCATACATGATTCTTCGGTATATTCCCCGGCAAATGAATACAATTGATCCGAAAACAAAACCATTCAATAAATATTCCAAACATTCCACAATCCACAGGTTCTAAATTTGCCTACCCGAGCCTACTATTTGCCTACCCAGCTCTACTTGTCATGGCACTATCACAATCAACGACATCAATGAATCAAAATAATAATATTCACTTCATCAATTTTTAATTCTCGTCCCAAATGATTGATTTTAATTCTTAATGAGGCATCATTTCATCACACGACCCATTATCAAGAGAATCAAACAACAGATCAAAATAAACCACTATTCATCATCAACAAAGATCAAGCAACCCATAAAACTCAATTTAATGCATCGAATATGATAAATGATAAAATGAAAAAAGTGAAGGAGTAGAATTAGATCTCGATTAATGATTAAAATCAAGTATCACTCAATCGAAAGATAGGATTCATGCCGACTAATCTTGAATCAGACACCAACTGTGAAATCAGTCCAACTTTGATATACCTCGACCCCAACAAATGGAACCAGTCTAATTTTGATAAACCTTTTTACTATTTTCGCTAACACGAACCAATAGTATGCCTCTCGCGAAACCCATACCTGCTTTGCGATCTGGTCACCAGATTTTATGGATTTTCCAGTGGGTTTCCCCAGAGCTGACTCAATGGGGTCAAGTTTGGTTGAAAATAGATGCAAAATGTGAAAACGAGTTCACAGATCCTAGCTGGTGGAGCCGATTCCAGTGGAATTTGCCGACTTCAGTTGTGTTGGTTGGATCTCGAGCAAGATTTAGTCGCCGAAATGGACTTCCCTATTTCTCTCACGTACTCACCTTTCTCTTCTCCCACTATCTTTTAATTTTCGCCCAATCCCTCATTCTCTCGATTAGATCTGTGTGTATCTATGTGTATCTTTATCAAATGGGTAAAAAATAAAGTTTTCTTTGAGAATTATGTGGGTGTGCGTATTGTATTTGCTTTATACTGTATTGTTAGTATGTGTTTGTATTTTTTTTCTGCTCTCTGTTTTATTTTCTGTGAATGGAGTGTATCCGTGATTGTGTATGTGAATCTTCATATCAAAAAATGAAAATGTGTGTGTATATGGTGAGTGGAAAATTCCAGTGGAGTATGAGTGTGTTCCATTAAAGAAAACCGATGGACAAAGCGTGAGCAGGGTAGGGGGAGTATGTGGGGTATGTGGGGGTAGGGAGTGTGTGGGTATGATGAGGTGTAAAAATTAGTTAGCATAAAGGAATATTAGAGATTAGGGGTTTAATTTGTTAGGATTTTGTATTTATTTTCTTGTGGGAAAAGTGTAGAATGGGTGAGGGTGCATGGTAAGTGAGCTAAAAATGAATAAAATTGAACTTCGGGAGGGACAAAATTAGGTGTCTACGATTTTTTATTGTTAAAGTTACAAAAAAATAAATATTTATTTTGAAAATGATTATTTATATTCAAAACTCAGAGTCTCCACTTGTCATAAATCGGATGTGCCAAGTCACCTTTGGAAATCCTTTTTCAAAATGATTTTGACTCTTTTAAACTGATTCGCGAGCAGAGATTTCGGCTAAGGAATTTTATTGACCGAGGGGAAGGTGTTAGGCACTCCTCGATCCTGTGGTTCGACCACAGTCGTTTGGTGGAGCATATCGGCTAATAGACACTATAAAATATATAAACCACTTAAACATACAAAATAAGCTAACAAACAAATCAGACAAAATTCAAAACCAAAATAATGTCCAGTCCAAATTATACAGTCCCAAAATAGAAAAATGTGGAAATGTAAATCCTATTCTAGACTAATCAACTATGCTTCAATGTTTTACCCGATGCCTCAGGCCTTCATCACGAATGTCCTTCGAGTATAAAATACTTTGGGGCTTCCCCAGTGAATAAATACAAATGAACCTGGGGCATTCCCAGGCTAAATGAATATATTTTTCAAATGTAAAAAAAAATATTCAACAAAACACTCCAAAGATTCAACAATCCATAATCCTTCATTTCTACCATTTGCCTACCCAAACTTAGTATTTGCCTATCGATTTTGGCCTAAAACATAACACTATCAGGTTCGAAAAAAATTACATTCATCTTAAATCATACCATAATCAGCGATCAAAACAAGTTAATAATTACTTCATCAATTTCTGAATCCCGCCCTAATTTATTATCAATCACGTAATTACCTAATTCTCAATCATACAATTATTCAATTTTTAGATAGAAATAAAGACAATGATAATCAGCATGGCTAAAACATTCTCACAACCACACCACAAAACCACAACATTAAACATATTTGAAATAATAAAAATAGTAAAGTTGAGGATGGACCTTTGAGAAAATGATTTAGTCGATAATAAAGCTTAAGAAAATCCAAACTCGAAATTTCAAATAGGAAACCTCAACAACAAACAAGAATCCAACTCAATATCAAGAAATAACAACCCGGATAAATTTGAATCCTAAGAAAGAATAAATAGCAAGCAACCCAAGACTGAAATTACGAAAACTGAGGAAACCCGTATCTGAGATCTCGCCGGATTTGACCAAATCTCACCAAAATCATCTAATTTGGTCGTTGGTCCGTATATCCATGGCGAGGGAGATGGTTTTTGGATCAACGGTTCCTGAATCCGCGGAACAACTACTAGTTCTGGCGAGTTTAGCGTTTCCCAACTGGATTCTCCCAGAAATCAAAAGAAAAAAAGAGATTCTGGTGAAGTTGTCACTGAAATAGTAACCAGAAGCATGAAACTCATTTTCTCCATCAATTCCCACTTCATCTCATGCCATTTTCACTTTTTCTTGCTTTTGTTTTCACTATATGCACTGTGTGTGAGAGTTTCTCGTATGAATGTGTGTGTTTTTGATCATTTTATGTGTGCGTGTGAGGAAAGATCAATCTATTTAGTGTTGTGTGAGTATATACTGGTAAAGAAATTCTTTAGTGTGTGTCCCCTCTATGAATATGGCGTTTGTCCTTTTTTTATGAGAGAGATATGTGTGTATATAATTGTTGTTATGAGAGAGATCTATGTGTGAGGTCATGGCAAAAAAACTATGTAAAAAAATATAGGTAGGGCGTCACGTGGGTGGGGTGGGGTAGGGGTGTGAGATGTCCTAATTTAATAAGGAGGGGTTGTTAATTTTTTATCAAAAAAATATTGAGGATTAGGTTGGTTAGGGGTTTGTTATTTTATCTTCTAGTGGGGAAATTATCCCATGATTGAGGTTACACGGTAGGATAAGATAAATAGGTGGAATTGATTTTCGGGAGGAGAAAAATTACGTGTCTACAGTGTGGTTAGGACTGCTATGTTGATTAAAGAGATGGACCTATCAAGAATGATAGTTCATGCTTGGTAGATTGAGAAAGAGAAGCGTAAGGACAAAGATAGAGAATAAGAGGGCCAGAATAGGTAGTTTTAACTTTTCTCAGCCAAGGTCAGAAGGTGGTAACCGTTCTTAGTTCAGTCAGAAATCTTCAGCCTCAACTCCCTCTTCAGCTAATGCACCAGTTCCAAAGTTTAGGAATGATAGTCAGGATAGAGCACTAGGCTCTAAATCTGAGGGTAGCATAAACAGTGGTCATACTAATTCACTCTGTGAGAAGTGTGGCAAGAATTATCAGGATGTGTGTAGAGCTAGTAGTGATGTGTGTTTTGGATGTGGCAAGCCAGGCCATAAGATGATGGAGTGTCCTGTAAGTATGTGAAAGGGTAGGAATGATCTCCAGTAGGGTCAGACTAACTCTTCAGCAGCACTAGTAGGTCGTTCGACTCAACAGGGTGCCATTTCCAGTGCCACCAGTGGACAACGCCACAACAGGTTGTATGCACTTTGGTCCCGACAGGATTAGGAAAGTTCTCCTAATATGGTTATGGGTACGTTACAGGTCTTTTACCTTCATGTTTATGCTTTGTTAGACCTTGAAGCTTCTCTCTCCTTTGTAACCCCCTATATAGAAGTTGCTTTCGGTGTTAGTCCTAAATCTTTAGTAGAACCCTTCTCAGTGTCTACTCTAGTAGGTGTCTCTATTGTAGCCAGACGGGTATATAGGAACTATTCAGTCACAATATCCTAGAAAGTCACCTCAGTTCACCTTGTGGAGTTAGAAATGACTAATTTTAATGTCATTCTTGGCATGGATTGGCTTCAATAATATTATACCTCAGTTGATTGAGGAAATAGAGTCATTCAGTTTTAGTTACCTACTAAACCAGTTATTGAATAGAGGAGTACTTCAGTGCTTAGGGGGCAAATTGTGTCATATCTTAAGGAAAGAAAAATAATATCTAAGGGATGCATGTACCATCTTCTTCGAGTTAACGACTCTAATTCTACGACTCCCAGTCCCGAGTCGGTTTCAGTAGTGGGGGAATTTCTAAATGTGTTCTCTGAAGATCTTCCCAGAGTTCCTCCCGAAAGGGAAATTGACCTCAAAATAGATCTCCTTCCAGATACCCAGCCTATCTTCATTCCACCCTACAAAATGGCTCCAACTGAACTAAAAGAGTTAAAAAAATATTTGAAAAATCTCTTAGATAAGGGATTCATCAGGCCCAGTATTTCCCCATGGGGAGCTCCAGTCTTTTTTATGCATAAGAAAGATGGCTCTCTTAGAATATGCATTGCTTAGCGTCGGTTGAACAAAGTCACAATCAAGAATAAGTACCCATTCCCCGAGATTGATGACTTGTTCGACCAACTTTAGCATACTAGTTATTTCTCTAAGATAGACTTCAGATCCGGCTATTATCATCTTAGAGTCAAAGAATGTGACATTCTGAAGATAGCCTTCAGAACTTGGTATGGTCACTTCGAATTTCTAGTTATGTCTTTTGGACTAACGAATGCTCTAGTAGCTTTCATGGACTTGATGAATAGAGTGCTCAAGCAGTACTTAGACATGTTCGTTATAGTCTTTATTAATGATATTTTTGTCATTTCTTTTAGAAAAAATAGTCATCCAGACCATCTCAGAATTGCATTGCAAACTCATAGAGCCCATCAATTATTCACCAAATTCAGTAAGTACGAGTTTTGGGTAAGATCAGTAGCTTTCCTTGGCCATATTATTTCCAATGATGGCATTAGAGATAACCCTCAAAAAACCAAAGCAGTGAGAAACTAGCCAAGACCTATCTCTCCATCAGATATCAGGAGTTTCTTGGGTTTGGCTGGCTATTAACAATGGATTATTAAAGGTTTTCTGTCTATTGCATCCCTTATGTCTTGATTGACTCAGAAGAAAGTAAAATTTCAGTGGTCAGATTCTTGCGAGAAGAGTTTCTACGAGTTGAAGACTCAACTCTCCTCAGCGTCAGTTTTGACTTTGCCAGATGGATTTGTTTTTCACTGTGATGCTTCTAAAATTGGTCTTAGCTGTGTATTGATGCAGAGAGGTAAGGTCATAGCCTATGCCTCTAGACATCTTAAACCCCATGAAAAGAATTACCCTACCCATGATCTTGAGTTGGCAGCTATTGTTTTTACCTTGAAAATTTAGAGGCATTATCTTTATGGAGTTCATTTTGATGTGTTCATGAATCACAAAAGTTTGCAGTAGGTATTTTCGTAGAAAGATGTAAATCTTCGTTAGGGAAGGTGGCTTGAGTTGTTAAAAGATTATAACATGAGTGCGTTGTATCATTCGGGCAAGGCCAATGTAGTGGAAGATACCTTTAGTAGATTGTCTATGGGTAGTGTTGCTCATGTTGAGGATGATAAGAGAAAGTTAGTCAAAGAGGTTCATTAGCTTTCTACATTAGGTATTTGGTTGGTTGATTCAGCTGAAGGCAGTATTTGGGTCCAGAATAGTTTGAAAACTTCTTTGGTTGCCAAAGTGAAAGAAAAGCAGGATAGGGATCCCAATTTAGTTAAGTTGAAGGAATCAATTAAAGATCAAAAAGTAGAGGTTTTCTCCTAAGGGAAAGTGGTGTGGTGTGATGTCAGGGTAGTTTATGTGTGTCGTGTGTTGATGATTTTACACAACAAATTTTAGCAGAAGTGTATGGTGCACGTTACCCCATTCACCCAGGAACCACTAAGATATACCATAATTTGCAGGAAATCTATTAGTGGAGTCATATGAAGAGGGATATTGCAAAGTTTGTAGCTAAGTGATCTAATTGTCAACAGGTTAAGGTTGAGCACCAGAGGCCTAGTGGCACATTGCAGGAAATCAGTATTCCCACTTGGAAGTGGGAAGAGATGAACATGGATTTTGTGACAGGTTTTTCTCGTACGCATCATCAGCATGATTCGATATGGGTCATTATAGACAAATAACCAAGTTAGTTCATTTCTTGCCAGTTCATACTTTGTACTCAACTGAGGATTACACCAAGCTCTATATTAGAGAGTTGGCTAGGTTGCATGGAGTCCCGTTGTTTATCATTTCAAATAGAGGTACTCAGTTTACCTCTCACTTTTGGAAGGCTTTTCAGAAGTGTCTTGGTAACCAAGTTTATCTTAGTATAACTTTTCATCCTTAGATAAGTGGTCGGGTAAAGAGGATGATTCAGACCCTAGAGGATATGTTGAGGGCATGTGTTCTTGATTTCAAGGGTAGGTGGGATGACCACTTACCTTTGATTGAGTTTGCCTATAATAACATCTATCACTCCAGTATTTAGATAGCTTCATTTGAGGCTCTCTATGGGAGGAGATGTAAATCTCATATTATTTGGTTTAAGGTAGGCGAGGCAGGACCAGATTCGGTATTTGATGAAATAAATAAGGTTCAGTTGATTAGGAAGAGGCTTAAGACAACCCAAAGTCGTTAGAAATATTATACAAATGTGAGAAGAAGAGATCTTAAGTTTGAAGTTTGGGATTTGATATATTTGAAAATCTCGCCCATGAAGGGAGTGAAGAGATTTGGCAAGAATGGGAAGCTTAGTCCCCGATATGTTGGCCCATACAGAATTTGAATCATTTTGGAAAGGTAGCTTATGAGCTTGAGTTTCTTGTAGATTTGGCATCAGTGCATCCAGTGTTTTATGTTTCCCTGTTAAAGAAGTGTATTGGTGATCCAGCTTTTGTAGTTCCTTTAGAAAGCATAGATGTTCAGGATAGCCTTTCTTACGAAGAAATCCCAATTGAGATCCTTGATTATCAAATTTGTAGGCTAAGGAATAAAGAAGTTCCCTTGGTCAAAGTTCTTTGGCGAAATTAGTCCGTTGAGTGAGACACTTGGGAAATAGAGGTAGATATGTATACCAAGTACCCTCATCTTTACTTAGTAAACTTAGATTCAGCTTAAGGTAACAGTTTTCCTTAGATTGTTTCTTTTCCATTCTCAGTTCCATCTATATTATTATTCTCATGTCATTGCATGCATTCACGAAATCAGTTCAGTTCATATATTATGTTTCAGACTCAGTTATGTATTCATGTATTCCGTCATGCATATTTAGTATATGATCTCAGTTTCCTCAGTACTCTTAGCTAAATCAGTCTCATTCAAGGATGAATGTTCCCACTGGGGAGATATTGTAATACCCCATATTATTCTTAGCTTAGTTCAGCTCCTAGCAACATCCATAAGAGGCTTAAATCCTAAAAATTTCACTAAGTATTGGGGACTTAGTCATTTTTAAGGCCTCTTAACTTCGAGGATTTTTAAATTGGTCTTCCCAACCCCGAGATATTAGTTTTTAAGTTATTCATGTTCAAGGGTGTAGGAGCATGCCTCGGAGAAGTATCAAATTTTTTGGATGAGGTTTGGGTCATGTTTGGATCATGATTCCAACAGCTCATCACGATAGCGTCGCATCACGGTGATTATACTGATAAAGTCCTAATCGCGTCGCAGTGACATAGTAATCCGCATTTCATTTACGAATTTAAATGTCTAAGGGGTAATTATGTCTTTTTCCCTCAACCCAATTCATAAACTCATGACTTAAAGCTTCAATTAGGGCATTATTTTCCCATCTTCTCCAATTCCCTCTCAAAAACAAACCCTCTCTCCCCCTCCCCCTAAGATCATCAAATTTCATTATTTTTCCTCTAAGATAACCAAGAATTGAAGTTCCCCAATCTAAGAACATTCAAGAAAACAACAAGATTGGTGTTTCTCTTTCAAACTTAAGGGTTTAAGATATGTGTGATGTTCATCCATGGACCTTTTCACCAACGGAGTCTAAGAATCCCTTTTAATATGTTAAATTATGAATATTACCTGATTAAGTTGATTATGCCCATGAACATCTTGATAATTTGATTTCAATTTATGATTACACGTGTTTTCGATGGAATGAGCCATTGTATGTTTTGAATATTGAACTCTTGTAATTTAAAATCTTAATTCGTGGTTTTAGTATTAAAGCTATGTTATTATCATATGATTTACCCATACCCATGCTTAAATTCATAACTCTCACGTGTTTGATGAAATGCCTAAGTGTTGGGTTTTTAAATTATGATCCCTACAATGGTTTTACCGTTTTTATATGGTATTGTTGTTAATCTCATTCAATGTTGGCGGGTTATGAACACCCGATACCTATGTGATTTATATAAATTCGGGTTTTCAAGTATTCAAACAGTCAACCTATGAACTTTATCAGTATATACACATTCATATTCATGATGACTATTATCAGTTATAGAATAGCTCTTAGTTGAGTTTAGTTTAGTTCAGAATCAGTGTCTTTCAGTTGCGAGTAAAACTTAGCACTAAGTGAACGTAGGTATGATGTCTTCCCTGTCAGTTAGGCATGAGGAACTTGTCTCCCATATCAATTAGGCATGAGATGTTAGTAACAGCCTCTAAATTCCAGACCTACGGCGCCACCGTAGACTTTGAGAGGTCCCCTATCAATTAGACATAACACCCTAGTCCTTCGAAACATCAGATTAGTGGATCCACACAGCCAACATTAATACCCATGGCACAGTACTAACACCCTTTCAAATGGGGTTACAGGTTGAACCCCTACAATAGATTTAGAGCATGTCGGTTATATCTAGCTCACATAATCTCATTACAGTATTCAGTATAGTTTTAGTTCAAGTTTGCTTGACCAAAGCATATAGATTCTTAGCTATTCAATTATCAGATTTTAGTATTTCAATTTACTAATTATTTCAAAAATATATGTATGTTTGGTCTTGCATTCTCAGTATTTTAGTTTTTATGTATGCTTCCTCAGTTATCTCATATTATTTAGTCAGTCATTATTTCATGCACAGTTAGCCCATGTATATCAGTCTAACCTCATCTCATATACTAGTACATTCAAAGTACTTATCGCATATTTTTTTCACACTATGATGTCTTAATTAAAATAAGAAAGAACCTTACCACAATTGTAGAGCAGCTGATGCAATAACATGAAAGAAAATATTGAAATGGTGGAGGAGAAAAAAAAAGGAATGAAAGGCAGACCTCAGCTTTCATTAAGGACATGGGAGGACTTAAAAGAGTAACACGCAAGAATACAAATAAATGTCAACTTTCAAGTATGCCCTTCATCGTCACAAAGACCTTTACTTATTATATAGACTAGATAATGAAGGGCCCATTTACGGGCCCAATATTATAATTTTAAATATATTTATAGCTATTTAATCAATATTTTTTAAAAATGATTATTATTAATATTTTTAAATAAACACAATGAGAGATGTAAGTAGAAATCACATTATATAATGAAATATAACTTCTTACTTTTATAAAATCAAATAATAGCTTACAATTTATTTAAATTTTCATAATTAATATTAAAATATCATACGTTAATTTTATTTATACAAAATTAAATTAATATTTTTAAATAAATAAGATAGAAAATGATAATAGAGATCACAATTTATAATAATAATATTTTTTTATTTTTAAAAAATCAAATAATAGCTTACAACTTATTTAAATTATCCTAATTAAAATTAAAATATAATATTCTTTAATTGTTATTTTAAGATCATGTCAAACACATTTTCTTGAATTAACTCATTTTAATATTTTTATTTTTCAATTTTATTTGAAAATTATACAAGAGTATAAATTAAAATTATAAATGTGAGCATATTAACATCTTTTATAGAATCTTATGCGCAATATTTTCTTAAAATATAGTCTTTTCACCTAATATACTATATAAATAAAAGTAAATAGTGTTTTATATTAAGGAGATAAGAGATCGTTCTTATCCAGGTAAATATATCATACATTCATTTTCATATTTAAGCAAAACTAAGGGAAAAGGCATCATTTCCACCCCATACTATACAAGAAAAGTCTAAGCCACACCTAAATTATATAAGTGACCTATTACACACCTTAATTATATAAAAGTGATATTAGTACCTCCTTGCGACCTCCATTCTAAGGCGCATGTGTTACAATTATTTTAGACGCGTCCAGTCTATTAAATAACAAAAGTAAACGGCTAAAAACATTAAGGGAAAAGGCATTTTTTGCACCCCAAACTATAGTCGAAAAGTCGAATCCACACTTAAACTATATAAGTGACCTATTACACACCTTAACTATAAAAAAGTGATACTTTTTACTGACGTGGTGCTGACGTAGCAGCGCGTGAAAAACACTACACCACATGCAAGTGGTGGTAGCCTGACAGGGTGTAAATAGTTTCACTTTTTTATAGTTTAGGTGTGTAATAGGTCATTAGTATAGTTTAGATGTGGCTTCGACTTTTCGGGTATAGTTTTGGGTGGAAACGATGTCTTTTCCCCAAAACTAATAACAATATCATCGCACTGCCTCAATCCATTCCGTGCTTGATTCACATACCTTCCTCTACTCATTATTGTTGGAAGAACGACAAATCAAGGCTTTACTCCAAGTGCTTTCATTTGGAGAAGATAAACTATTAAGGGGGAATAGCAACTTAAAACTGTACCATTTCTTTTGTACTGTAGGTAATCCTTTAGCCCTTTGCAAGACAAATCCACCAAATGCAATCACTATATTTAGAGTTCCTGGCATTTATTTTTGCAATTTTCTTTCTAGAAGTGACCCCAAGTGTCTTCCCTGATGTGGGTTCGCGTTGCTTCACTTCAGATGAATTTACTTTCCCGCGTGATTTTACACGCAACATCATTTGATTTTTAGTTGTCGTCATGGTGTTTTTGCTCGAGGCTGAAGTTGAACCAGAAGCAGAGTGAGGATTGAGTTATCACCAATTGAATCACTTTGAACTAAAATGGTGCAACATTATGAACTTTTTTACAATTTGGGTATAACCTCAAAACATATATGATCACCGTCGCCAGTGGTAACATACAGATAATACAATGCAAATTCGCAAGAATTAAGTGTAGTTAAATCTATAAAATATTCTTCAAGTCAGAACGTTATTACGCAATAAAGAAGGAACTGAAGAGATCCCAACTGAATATTTCATGTTTAAAAAGACATCCTTGCATTCTTTCAGTTGGATATAATTTATCCCAAAACAGTTCGGTCAGTCTCATATCAAGACGCACACAGTAACGAAACAAAGGTAAAACAAAATGAGACAAGTTTTGTAATGGAACTTTCTTTAGTTCCTTTCATTATAATTCTTGCAAAGATAAATTACAAGTTGTGATAATTACAACTGCACAGCTATATAAGCTACAGTTCGAGTTCAAATTGAGGTTACTACAGGCCGTGAGATATATTACATTTAAAAATTTACATTTTCTTTATATCATGTAACTTTTTATATAATAGTAATACACCAACACACCATCACTTAACAGATGGCCTCGAGTAAGCAGATTATTTTTTGCCGAGTAGCAACAACAATTTTGGGCTATGTTGGTTCGACTCTTTGAATATGTATTGGGTTCATGTTGTGTCAGATCCTTTAAAAGTAATGGATTTTCGAAGAATTTGACATGAATGCGTTAACATTTTGGGGAGTCCCAAAAAACTTAGATTTTGAGCACATTAAGATCTAAATAGCTATTTCTAATCCATAAGTGACAATCATGATTTTCACTAAGCTTCCTTAGTCAAAAGTGGTAAGATCAATATACTCTTACATATCATATCAGAAGAAGCTAGTATTAGTCAAGGTGGAATTGAATTCTTACCTCAGCAAGATCCATTTCAATCGATTATTAGGCCAGTGAACTGATCACCTTCTTTCTTGCAACCTCATTGTCTCTTCATGTTGAGCTCTACAAAATTCAAGGGTGCAAACAAATTAGTGTTAAAACCAATCATCTAATTCATTAAATTAGAACATTAACTTTGATCAAACAAATTTATCTTACAATAGCAAGATGAAAAAGCTGATTTTTTTTCCAAAGCTATAATCCCAGACTTAGCTATTGCACTCTTCCCAAACCAACCATTTTTTCAAAACTATTTTGATAATAGGCCTTGGTGTATCTCCTCTGCAAACAATGCAAAACACTTCATTAATTCTAAATACACAACAAATTCTTATACATAGATTTTTATCTAATTTACAATAGTGGGGCATTATTACAAGACCACCTAAAATACAATCACAATTATAAAAAACAGAAGTATGTAATTGCCCTTCAAATTTGCTTCAACAAAGACCTGAAATAAAGAAACTTCTTATACTTCAAAAGAAAACCCTATAAATTCTGTAATCTCCTTCTATTCTGCTGATATCACCCATCAAATAGGTAACTATTTGCAGTCGTTAACAAATAAGACTCAATATAGTTAAAGAGAAGAATCGAAGAGTGCAATTCTCTTCTACAAAACTTCTTCCATTAGAAATTATCGAGATAGATAAAAATTCAAAGCAGAATTCAAAAAGGAAAAGATACTAACCCAAACCTGACAAAACAACATCACACACACAGAAGAAGCAGATGAAGTGGGGCTAATTTAGCTTTCTTATTTCATTTTCTTTCTCTCTTTTTCTCCCTTTTAATCTTCTTTCTCTATTTCATCATTGTGTTTCAAATGTTGATTAGCTTTGTTTTCCACATCAGCGGACTACCTAGCAAATGAACTCCACCCCAACAAAAGATATAACTAAATAATAATAACATAAATAGATCTAACAACTCTATTGTTCTCTCTTTTATTAGTGCAAAAAATTATAATTCAATCAAGCTAGCAGTAACTGGGATTGGGGACTCACCTATGTGGAAAATGTGGATAGAATTTATTCATATATAGGCACTGCTTCAGAAATTGGGCAAGCGCTATACAAAGAACACATCAAAATGTAATTGTTGTGTTGTTAATCAAATTAAATTCATAAATCATCAATAAAAAATAGTTACCAGAGCCTCGTTCACAAGAACTGTTGCAGCTTCAACACTGTACTTGTCCATCATAGGTTTTCACCTTGGATAAAATTGAAAAGTACCCCCCACCCCTCTTCCATATTGAGGTAACCTTTCTTGTGTACACAAAAATCTGAAAATAAAAATTACATATCTATATGTGAATAACACCCTTCATGAAGGCATTACTGATTGATTTTCATCTATTGACAATTACTTAGATCAATCTGGACAAAATCCTACATGTGTAACAATAAAATTAAAATAAAAATTCACATAAAAAAGAAATAGATTAAGAACGACAATACGAATCACCTCTTTACGAAATAGAAAACTCAGAAGAAAATTATGGAAAAATTGAGAGAGAAAATAACTTGAAATTGCAACCATTAGTACAATGAATGACGAAATTAGAAGACTATGATGGCAAATTAAAATAAAATCCTGAAAATGGAGAGTCTGGTGCGTGAAGAAAAGAGAATATTGTGCAACCAATCTCTCTCTCTATACAAAGGAAGCCTATTGATGTGGCATGCCTCAATGATGAAGAAACAAATTTATCTTTTTCCTAGTTTTTTGAGTTATTTTTTTAATTTTAATTCATTACTATTTATTTTTTTAATTAATAAATCCATTAATTTAATATGATTTTTTTTCAAATAGTTTAAGTTAAGTATAAATTGATGAAGCGGCCGTGCTAGCATCACGGAACTCGAGGAGTGGCTCACACCTTCCTCTCGGTCAACAGAATTTCTTACCCGATCTTCTATTTTTGCAGGCTAATAAAAAAGGTATTTTCTTTTTATTAGGGATTTGATAAGGTGACTTGGAACACCATAATTCAATTTCAAGTGGTGACTCTAAAAATGATAAAAATAATCCGTATTCAAAATCGTCACTTTAATTGAAAAAATCCTTTGAATAGGGATTATTTTAGTTATAGAGTTGCCACTTGAAATTGAGTTATGGTGTTCCAAGTCACCTTATTGAATCTCTAATCAAAATTAAATGACTCTTGGTTGGTCTGCGAAAATAGAAGATTGGGTAAGGAATTCTGTTGACCGAGGAGAAGGTGTAAGGCACCCCTCGAATTCCGTGGTTTTAGCACGGTCGCTTTTTTTGATTATTACTTGACTTAAACTATTTTGAATAAATTATGTTTTAAGTCCTTGATTTGCTCATTTTTAAAATATTAAAACCTGTCTATTATTTTTGAATTAAACCGATATAAATTAACTTTATAACAATCTTTGCCGAAGTGCATTATTGCATCCTTGATTTTTTTTTTAAATATCACGGAAAGATGCGTACGCCGCATTCTTGATTGAGACACATATTTTGAAAACATACTTAAAATTTTCCTAACATTAAAACATTAATTTATCTTTTGTAAACTTGAAACAATATATCTGTTCGAAATGCAACTTAATCTTAACGGTAAACTAAGCAATATTTAATTGAGATAGTTAACTAATTCGATAAAATAAATATCACAATTTGAAAATGACATTGAAATAAAAAGAAAAATAATATAATAATAATGATAATAATAAATAAAATAAGAAAGAAAGACATAAAACTACTTGCATTATGCTAATTGTATTCCATTTTTTCATTCCGTTCGGTCTCTGTTTCTTTTACTCTTTTTCCCCATATATTTTTATTGGCTAACTTCTTCTTTTTTTTTTAATAATTTTTTTATGTGTTTAGCTAAATCTATATCCACTGCAGTTTTTCTTATAGGGATGTTTAGGGTAGTAAAAATGTGTGCATGTGTGTGTTCATTTTTT
>NW_025849276.1:0-975 GCF_002878395.1 Capsicum annuum
ATATTAGTTACTTTATAGTAGAATTATTCGAAGAATAATATGTTAAGAAGTTTATTAGCAAAGTGAAAACGAAGAAAAATTCCTAAGAACTATGCCATCCTAAAGGTGAAACCAATGAGGCAAGAGGCGGGGAGTAACCAGAGTAGAGGCGCTGTTTAAGGGAAAAAGTATCCAAATTACCATGCTAAGAGTGAACGAAGAACATGTTATTTAAGAATAATCTAGTATATAGTAATCTAAGATGACCATATTTTGTTATGTACATGGTTGAAGGGAATATTTTGAAAAATAGCAAATTTATGAAAATGAATAATTATTTATCTGATGTGATGGTAGATAAATTTAAAATACTTATTTTTTATGCACTTAAAGATATAAAAGTAGTAGATATAAGAAAAATCATATTAGAAAAAACATTTTGTAAATATTATATGACTAGAGTAAATTATAGACCATACCTACCTAACTACCCTTACAAATACTTACCATGATAAATTACATAGAATTTTTGGAAAGAGATATGAGCAACATACAGTTAATAGAAAAACAGATAAAAATAAATTTAGAAAAATAAATGGAAATTAAAGATATAAAATATATAGAATTTCTTAAGAAAAATATGCAAGAACTACTACGGCTAAAACAAACAACTACAAAATATTATAATAAAATATTTAGTCAATTTTAAATGATAGATAATCTTAAAGTCTTAATCTTATATATACTTAGAGATATAGAAATTATAGAAATTAAGAAAATATTATTAGAAAAATTACTAGACTATGAAATTGAAACCATAAATTGGATAGCACAATTATACCTAGATAATTACCCAGAAGGATATTATTCAGATTAAGAGATGTTAGAATATATTAGAAAAACTAGAGAAAATCAAGATAATCTAAATAATGAAATTAGTTATAAAAATCGAATTAGAAAAATAATGGAGAACCTAAAAGAAAAATTAATATGGAT
>NW_025849276.1:1075-2164 GCF_002878395.1 Capsicum annuum
ATATTAGAAAAAACATTTTGTAAATATTATATGACTAGAGTAAATTATATACCATACCTACCTAACTATTCTTACAAATACTTACCATGATAAATTACATAGAATTTTTGGAAAAAGATATGAGCAACATACAATTAATAGAAAAATAGATAAAACTAAATTTAGACAAATACATGGAAATTAAAGATATAAAATATATAGAATTTCTTAATAAAAATATGCAAGAACTACTACGGCTAAAACAAACAACTACAAAATATTATAATAAAATATTTAGTCATATTTAAATGATAGATAATCTTAAAGTCTTAATCTTATATATACTTAGAGATATAGAAATTATAGATATTAAGAAAATATTATTAGAAAAAGTACTAGACTATGAAATTGAAACCATAAATTGGATAGCACAATTATACCTAGATAATTACCCAGAAGGATATTATTCAGATTAAGAGATGTTAGAATATATTAGAAAAACTAGAGAAAATCAAGATAATCTAAATAAAATAATTAATTATAAAAACCGAATTAGAAAAAAAATGGAGAATCTAAAAGAAAAATTAATATGAATAGAAGAAATCTTAAAAAATTTAGAAAAAAGTACATGTGATAGTTTATATAATTTAAAAAACTCAATACGAGAAGAACAACACAAGATAATAAATAACATTGAAAATCTAGAATTAGATATACATTACAGTACAATTAGGATAAATTATTATACAGAAATCTGTAATTCTACAATTACTACAGAATAAAATAATAAACTATATAAATTAATGAATACATCTTACGAAAAGAATAAATCATTAAAAGATATTGAAACAAAATTTAAGAAATATCCACGCACAAAGAAAAATAGATTCATTATACATATAATAGATCTATTACATAAGTTAGTTATCCGCACCCCCCTACAAATGACCCAATTAATAGCCTATTTCATTATTTTGGGACTGGAAGTTTCAGTGAGTTTAATACTCTACTTTTTCACCCTTTTGGGTCCTAATTACTTTCCTTTAGGGAAAATATTTTCCAATTTTCTCATGTTTTATTGGCTTAAAGGTTTTGAAAAATATTTTTTAA
>NW_025849277.1:0-3678 GCF_002878395.1 Capsicum annuum
AAAGCAGAAATTATGAAAAATCAGATAGAATTTTTGGGAATACAAATAGATAAAAGTGGAGTCAAAATGCAACAACATATAGTACAAAAAATAATAAATTCAAAAGAAGAATTAGATACAAAAAAGAATTTACAATCATTTTTAGAGTTAGTAAACCAAGTAAGAGAATATATTCCAAAATTAGCAAAAAACTTAAAACTATTACAGAAAAAATAAAAAAGGATGTAGAGTATAATTATAACGAAGGAGATAAAAAACAAATTCAGAAATTAAAAATACTTTGTAAAGAATTACCAAAATTACAATTTCCAGATGAAAATAGAAAATTTATATATATAGTAGAAGCAGATGCTAGTGAATGTAGTTATCGAGAAGTACTTAAACATAGATATGAAGGAGAAAAATTAGAACACCATTGTAGATACTACTCAGGTACCTTTAATGAAATAGAAATAGAATGCGAAATAAATAGAAAAGAATTATGCTCATTATATAAATGTTTATTAGCATTTGAGCCATATGTTATATATAACAAGTTTATTGTGCGAACAGATAATACACAGGTACGTTGGTGGTTAACAAAGAAAATACAAAATTCAGTTACAACAAAAGAGATTCTGAGACTAGTCTTGAATATATTAAATTTTACATTTACAATTGAAGTAATTAGCACTAACAAAAATGTTATTGCAGACTACATATCAAGAAAAAGCTACACAGACTGATATAATAGAAGATGATGCTTTAGAAAAGATATTCAAAACCCTAACTACGCTTTCAATGAAAGTGGACAGTATGGGTAATGGAATAGAAAAGCTAAAGACTAATGAAGATAAACTGAAGTCTATAGCTACAAATCAGATAACTCAGCAGTGCGCAGAGCTATGTCGATCGGAAGACATTAAAATTCCAGAGCTAGAAAGAGACGTTGGGGCACTCCTTAAAACCCATAATGTTTACCAATCTACTTTTGCAGGTACAAGCAAAGGAGTTAGGAAAAACACAAATATGAACCTAAACAAGCTATTTGATAAACCATATATTCCAAATACACCAAAAGATCCCATATTTATACCCCCACAAATTACCACATACCGAGATAGTTTAAACCAAGACAAAAAGACCTACAACTACATAGCCCGAATATATATAGAAAATATCTACAATGTACAAACCTTTTTAAATACTAACCCTAGAGCTATAAGCATCCAAGAACCAGATACAAACTATATAAACCAAAGATTGATCGGATACAATAAGCTAATTGCTTTACCTAAAACCAAACCAAGTCTAGTTAAAACTTGTTATGAATATGAACTACTCAGTACTGTATATACCTCTGACGGGAATGAGATATCCACTATACCGGAAATATATGAAGCATTTAGCATTTTTAAAAGAATAACCAAAGGTACCCTATTTTTTATAAAAATTTACACGGCACCAGCAGAGATATTATATGATGAAGTTAAAAAACCCATACAAGTTGTAAAAATAAGACTGACACGAGATATGATTATACCAAAAGATATTATTCCACAACCAGAAATACCTAGAATTGAGATACCAAAATTTTATGCGAATATGAGGATTATCGGACTATCTACAGTTTTACAAGAGCTAGCAAACACATACCGCAACCAAAATCCCATATGGAGTTATTATTCAAGAAATCATGTACTAACATATTCAAATTCAAAGGAATTACGAGAAATAGATATGGAAACTATTAGGCAATGGATTCTGACGTTGCTCAAACCAGAGACGGAACCTATCGCCAGAGCTATCAGAGAAAAATTTATCTCAGAAGAATTATTAACCAGATATTGCAAGACAATTGAATATAAATATCTAGATCATAAATGTTTAAAATGTAATGGAAAAGATAATGATATCCCAAAAGTTTAGCTAGAATAGAAGAAAAATCAACCAAGAAGATAAGAACGCCGGCTGGAAGATACAAGATAAGAAGCAATAATGGAGATATGGAAAAACAGCAGATACGATAAAGAGAAGATATCAACGGAGTAATAATAGAATACAAGCTATTAAATTGTGAAAGCGACATGTAAACTTTCACAATTTGCTTTACGTAAATTATTGGAATCTTTTGTTTAGGATGTTGACTATCATTAGTCTAGGAATTAATAACTTTTGTCTTATTAGAAGACTTTTGTAAAGTAAAGTAGACTAGGTAGATAATTTTTCAAAAGACTTTTTAGAAACGTGTAAAAATAGGAATACTCTTGTAAAGTTTCAGTCTATAAATAAGATGAATCGAAGACATTGCAAGGCAAACCTTCAAGAGTTGAAGAACAAATACTCTTTCTTGTTCACAACAAATATTTTGCTTAGTTATTCAAAAACAGGTATATTTCAATGGAAAAATCTATGGAGGAACAAAACTTAGAAATATCAAACCTACCCGAACAGGTATATTTATTTATGATTATGAATAGTTAAATTCATAATTCCCAACAATCATGGTATGATAAAATAAATTCGTGTTAGTTACTTTATAGTAGAATTATTCGAAGAATAATATGTTAAGAAGTTTATTAGCAAAGTGGAAAATGAGAAAAATTCCTAAGAACTATTCCATCCTAAAGGTAAAACCAATGAGGCAAGAAGCCGTGGTGGGTAGTAACCAGAGTAGATGCGCTGTTTAAGGGAAAAGTATCCAAATTACCATGCTAATAGTGACCAAAGAACATGTTATTTAAGAATAATCTAGTAATCTAAGATGACCATATTTTGTTATGTATATGATTGAAGGGAATATTTTGAAAATAGCAATTTTATGAAAATGAATAATTATTTATCTGATGTAATGGTAGATAAATTTAAAATACTTATTTTGTATGTGATTAAGGATATAGGAATAATAGATATAAGGAAAATCATATTAGAAAAAATATTTGATAAAGATTGTATAGCTAGAATAAATTACATACCATGCCTACCTAACTACTCTTACAAATACTTACCATGATAAATTACTCTTATAAATACTTACGTACACATCAACTATGATGAATCACATATATCTAGAATTTTAGAAAAAAAGATATGAGAAATATACAATTAGTAGAAAAACAAATGAAAACAAATTTAGGCAAATACATGGAAACTAACGATATAAAATATATAGAATTTCTTAATGAAAATATGTAAGAATTACTTAGACTAAAACAAACAACTAGAAAATATTATGAAAAAACATTTAATCGAACGTAAATGACAGATTATATTAAAATACTTTTTTTTATATATACTTAGAAATATAAAAATTATAGGCATAAAGAAAATAATATGGGAAAAATTACAAGATTATGAAGAGGAAAAATTATTAAACAGTATAGAAAACTTACACATATATTATGAACATCAATATTACTTAGATTCAGATGGATACTATTCAGAATAAATAAATGTTAGAATATAAAAAAAATTAGAGAAAGGCAAAATTGGATATATGAAGAAGTTCATTACAGAAATCAACTTGAAATGGAAAAAAGACAACTAGAAGAAAAATTACTTAAAATGAAATTAACCTTAGAAAAAGAAGATACAGATAATGATTTATTTAATACATATGAAAAATTATTTAATACAGATGGAAAATTACCTATACATGAACAATAAATACTAGTTAATCAGATAAAGAACATAAACCTA
>NW_025849278.1:0-1336 GCF_002878395.1 Capsicum annuum
CTACTTTTATCTATTTGTATTCCTAAAAATTCTATCTGATTTTTCATAATTTCAACTTTCTTTTCACTTAAACTTATTCCCGATTTTTCTATTATATCCGTAAATTGTTCTAATAATTTTAAATATTCTTCTTTGGTCTTTGTATATAATAGTATATCATCTATGTATACTATATAATTAGGTAGTTGTTTAAAATAACTATCCATAAAATGTTGATATCTACCTGGTGCGTTTTTATATCCAAATGTTAGTACATTCCATTCATAAAATCCTTGTGGTACCATAAATGCGGTTAATTCCTTAGATTCTTCTTCTAACTTTAAATGGTAAAACCTGATTTACAATCAAATTTACTAAAATAATTATATCCTTGTATTTGTCTTATTTTTAACATCTTATTTGGTATTGGGTAATTATAAGTCATTGTTTTTGCATTTAAATTTCTATAATCAATAACCATCCTACTTTTTCCTCTTTTTTGTTCACTATGTTTATTTACTATAAATGATGGGCTATTATGTTTACTATTACTTTCTTGTGTATATTTTTTTCTAATAATTCTCCTATATATATTTTAAATTCTTTTAAATCATCAAAATTATATGTTAATGGTTTCTGGGTTATTATGCTATCATTATCTATTAATTCAATTTTTATAGTGGTTTTATATTTTTCCCATCCTTTTAATGGATCTTCACTACATAATTGTTCTAATTTTTTCTTAATTATTTCTATCTTATTTATTAAAAATATAGTTATTTTCTTTTTATTTATTGAAAATACGACCAGTTCTATTGTATCTTTAGTATTTTTTATATTTTCTAATTTTTGTGTAATTTTTTTACTTCCTTTTATCCAATCAGTTTTCTTTCTTATTTTATTAATAACACTTTTTGCTCTTACTTTTTGTTTACATGGCGTTGTAAACCACCAATCTGTTCTAGTTATTATATGTGGGTATAATTTATCTAAAAACAGCATTCCTAAAAGTATATCTTTTGATGTTAGCTCATAATTATAGATTTATTCTATTGTTAATATTTTATCCCATACTTGTGTTTTTACATTCTTAGCTTTATAAGTAATTAAGCTTCCTTCATTATTAAATCCTTTAACTATTATTGGTGTTTCTAATTTATCCCATTTACTTTCTGGTAAATAATTATATCTACATAAATTAGCTTCTGCTCCTGTATCTATCATAGGCGTATAATATCTACTGTAATATCCTTCTACTACTATCTTCATTAATACATATATTTTCATTTCATGTTAAAGCTCTTCTTAAAAATAATTTCTCTCTGTTATATGTTATGGTTAATTGTGTATGTTCTAT
>NW_025849279.1:0-7777 GCF_002878395.1 Capsicum annuum
TTCATTTCGTATAGGGATGTTAAGCCTAAAAAATGCAAAAAAAGATTTTCGTCAATTCTTTTGACAATGTGTTATTTTCTTTTCTTCTTAAAGTTTCAAGAAAAAAAGAAAAAAAGAGGACAAAGAGTTCAATTGGCCATTTTGGCACGACTTCACGAACTATGCACACCTGATTCTCCTCTCTCGGGGGTGAGATACGTAGGTTCCCTTCTTGGGTTCGGTGATCTTTTCAAGAAAAAAAAAGGAGAGAGAGGTTTTGAAAAATGTTGAACTCTAAAATATTTGTTTCCTCTTGTTTAGTTAGTTTAAGGTGGTTGGTTTGTGGCTTCCTGGCTGGTCCTCCATATCACACCAAATCCAAGAAAGGTTTAGTTGTGTCCAACAAGTATATAGAGAGTGGCACCATGGATGAAACAAAGAGTCAAGAAATTGAGAGTTTAAGGGAAGAGATTTTGAGACTGAGACAACAAATGATGGAAATGTACCGAGCTTGGGTCAGTGGGCTGCCTCCACCTCCATTCCCCACTTTTGACCCTGCAAATACCTTGAGTCTTCCACCAAAATCACAAAGTCAGTTTTCTGCTGTTGTTGATGCACCATAGCATGCCTCAGAATCCATTCAATGTCAAATGCACCTCAATACTTCCACCACTTTTTCTTTAGCTCCTCATTATAAGTCTACCACATTCACATCACCACATACCATTTGTACTTTTATTGCTTAACCTTCTACTAATGCTTCCACTTTGGTTATCAATCCAATGATTGTGCTTTCCCAGTTCACTAGTGAATTCACATTTAATACTCGTGATGATCATTGTTATACTCTTGAGCCTACAGTTAAGTTAAGTGGACCGTCAAAATTTCTTACTAAGAAGCATAGCATACTAGAAGTCCTAGAGAAAATGGTTAGGAAAGTTAAGACTATAGAAAATGATATGAAAAGTTCCTTGGGACTTGTGGGCTATGAAGATGTTTCATATAAAAATTGGGGTATGTTTTCAAGTGTTAACCTTTCTCCAAGCTTTGAGATATCAAAATTTGAGGAGCTTGGTGGACAGAATGATTCTGTGAAATATTTGGGATGATATTGCAATCATTCAAGGGAAACTGAAGGAAAGAAGAAGGAAAATGCATCTGTTGTCGTGCCTGGGCCAAAGAAGAGTTTGAGAGGTCCAACTCACCAATATTGTCAGCGTCAATCTCGATCTTACATATCAAATCCACTTATTCATCTACAACAAGGTTCCTCTTTTCAAAATCCAAGGGGTTTCATTCCACTTCCTCAATGTCCTTTGAACAATGAACAATTGTGTACCCATCCATCTTCTTATCCACAATGGCATGCACCTGCCCCTCAACATCGTCCTCGACCCCTACGAATTTACCAAGGAACCTCTAAATTCAAGTTTTATCTGAGGCCAGAGTTCGTAAAAAGGTGGAAGAAAACGGATAAGTCACTCCTATTGGGGAATCCTATGCCAGTTTATTCCAGAGATTGGTAAAAAAGGGCATGATCACTCCTCTCCTTGGGTACACTCCTAACTCACATTTAAGAATTTTTTATACTAATGTACAATGTTCATATCATTCTGATGTTCAAGGTCACAGTATTGAAGATTTTCATGCTTTGAAAAGAGAAATTGAAAAGATGATTCAAGATGGATCAATTATGGTGCAGAACATTGACAGTGAGGGAAGCTCTAGTCATGTTGATATGCAAACTAGTGGCTAAGTTGTCAGGTTGAGAAATTGAGAAGTCACCCCTCCCTAATAGGAAGAGGCCAGTTAGTTTATTTTGTTTTATTTTCTGTTATCCGAATTATTTCAGGGTTGTAGTTCGGGATCTATCTTGTTTTTTCCCTTTGTCGTTATGTTCAAACCCTTCTATCTTTCATTTTTATTAAATAAAGGGTCCCATTTTTCTTTGTATTTTAAATATGTGCTGTTTTTTTGTTTTCTTTACATAGTACATTTTATGTTTACTCTAGTGACATGACATGCTAGTGAAATTTACAGCTAGATCTTAAAATCCAGTTTAATCATGAACATTGAATCAGAGGGTTAAAGTTAGAAAAAGAGAGCATCTGAGAAAATAGATAGAGTGCAGAGGTATTTGGTGATCAAGTTGAAGCCTTCTTTGAAAATTGAGGCTATTATGTTGAGAATCGTGAGAATAACTTGGTCATCAATTGAAAGACATATCTCAATTAGGTCAAGTAGTGAATGTGAGGTCCTATGTCAAAGGGAATAGGAAGAAAATTAGCTCCACGAAGTCATGAGTCCTTCAGCATAAGGAATGTACAACAAAGTGGAGTTGTATGCTGGGCAAGTGTAGCAAAAGAGGTGGCACACATGCTCGGGGAAAGTTAGTGTTGTAAAATATTTCTTAAGTGATCTTGATCGTGCACCTTCACATTGCATGCTATGTACTAGCATTTTCAAGATTGATATGACGAAGGCATTTCATTTTGTTATCCAAATATTGTGTCATCCTTTGTTTACCCCATTTGAGCCTTAGTTTTATTTTCTTTCATACCCCTCTTTTGGAATCAAGATAGAGTCAACAAAATTAAAAAAAAATGTGTCAAAAAGGAAAGAAATGATGAGTGTCAATAAAAATAAAGTCAGAAAAGTCACAAAGAGAAAAAGAGTCACCAAAAAAAATATATAGAATCAAGTGAAAGAACAAGATTCCAGAACTATGTGTGACCTGATTATCCTCTCGCGGGAGTGAGATACGTAGGCTACCCTACCCTGGGCTCGATACAACAAAATAAAATTTAGAATTTCCCTGTCAAAAAACATTGGGGCATGAGTTAATCTTCATTATTTGAGTCTATTCCAAAAGTTGTAAATCCTACCCCACTTTTAGTATCGTTTGAGCCCCATTCTTTTCTTTCTTTCCAACCCTATCCAAAAGCCAAGTTACAACCAAAGAAATACCTTCTGATCAATCTTTGAGGATGTTAAAGATAAGCATGCAAGGGATATGACGATGCATTTAGGAACTACTTGTCTTCCTCAGCATAATAAAGCAAAAGAGAAATAAAAATGAGAGTCTTATTGGTGAAAACCTGACGGGCACCGTACGACGATTGTAAGTCAAGAGAGATAAAAATGAGAGATTCTTATCGGTGAAAACTCTCACTGGCACCGTAAGATGACTGTGAATTAAGGGAAATAAAGATGAAAGAGTCTCATTAGTGGAAAACCACCATAAGGCAATGGTGTGCTGAGGAAAAGAAAATGAGAGAAGCTTGTTGGCGAAAATCCTTCAAGGCGCCACTAGCTGAATGGGTCCTTAAATGCAATTGACCTAAGGAATCAACTAAGTTTCAAGGCCATTAACTCAACAACAATGGGTAGAAAGTTTGGATGAAAAGGTCAAGCTGCTTAATCCAAAATACATGGCATAATCATTAGTGTTGACTGTCATTTTTAGATGAATTTTTTGTTTCTTTGTTTCAAAGGGGGACATTCATTGTCTTTTCTTTCTTCTCTTAATTTTTATTTTATCTTTCTTGAGTCAGTTATCCAAACAAAATTGTCATTCTATTTTTCATTTCTTGTCTTTGAGTCAAGTCCATGTCAAAACAAAAAAGAAAAGATTTCAAAACTAGCTACCAGCTTCTTTAATTGCACAAATCAAGACAAAAGAGCCAGCACATACAAAAGACAAGATTGTGATCCAAAATAAGGCATACAGAAAGTTGTGTGAATAGACAAGTTTGGGCACTCATGGAAATACCAAAGTTCAAAGGGTCTAACTGAGAAGCATGGCAAAGTAGAGATACTGTGTTTGTTTTAGTCACTCTTTATAATCTGAGCTCGGGTCAATGATTCAGCAAGTCAATGATATATACTAATAGTTGGAAGCAAGGTTAAATATGATGAGGGCAAGAGCCATCGCCGCGAAAGCTAAAGCCACAAACCAGCCACCATGTTTTGAACTCACAAGTTATCTTTGATGAAACAGGAAACATATTACCTTCAAAGCAGGGAATCCAGAGCATAAACATCAAGGGTTGCAATGCCTCACTTTTACAAATGCAGAAAGCAATATTGCTGCACAGATTTGATGATAAAATCATGGTAAAAATTCATCATCCTATATCCCTCGGAGACACACTTTCTTGTCCAAGGATTTCAGTGTTCATTTGCAAGGTGATACATTTCTTAAATTGAACCTTCACTCCTAGAAGACATACCTTCTATTCGACTCATCCCTCTTTATTCCTATAAGATATACCTTTTAGTCGAGTCACCCCCTTGACCCCTAGAAGACATGCCTTTTAGTCAAGTCATTTCCTGGATTCCTGTAAGACATACTTTAAGTCGAGTCATCTCCCTTTGATTCTTATAAGACATACCTTTTAGTCGAGTCATTCCCCTTGACCCCTAGAAGACTTACCTTTTATTCAAGTCATCCCCCTTGATTCCTATAAGACGTACCTTTTAGTCGATTCATCCCCCTTGATTCCTACAAGGAGTACCTTTTAGTCGAGTTATTTCCCTAGATTCCTATAAGATGTACCTTTTAGTCGAGTCATCTCACTTTGATTCCTATAAGATGTACCTTTTAGTCAAGTCATCCCTCTTGATTCCTATAAGACCTACCTTTTAGTCGAGTCACCCCCTTGACCACTAGAAGATGTACCTTTTAGTCGAGTCATTTCACTAGATTCCTATAAGGTGTACCTTTTAGTCGAGTCATCTCTCTTTGATTCCTATAAGATATACCTTTTAGTTAAGTCATTCCCCTTGACCCCTAGAAGACGTACCTTTTAGTCGAGTCATCCCCCTTGATTCCTATAAGACGTACCTTTTAGTCGAGTCATCCCCCTCGACCCCTATAAGACGTACCTTTTAGTCGATTCATTCCCTTTGATTCCTAGAAGACGTACCTTTTAGTCTAGTCATTCCCCTTGACTCTTAGAAGACGTACCTTTTAGTCGAGTCATTTCCTTTGATTCCTATTATACGTACCTTTAGGTCGATTCATCCCTTGGATTCCTATAAGACATACCTTTTAGTCAAGTCATTCCCCTTAACACCTAGAAGACGTACCTTTTAGTCGAGTCAATTCCTTTGATTCCTATCAAACGTACCTTATAGCCGAGTCATTCGTCTTGATTCCTATAATGATGTGACTTTCTCAAAAGTCCTTTGATGATAAATTGGGGCAACATTTTGTTCATGTGTTTGGAACTTCACTTTTCTAGTAAATGAAATTTCTTTATAATAATCTTTGTTTGGGCTAATTTTCTTTTTAGTTTTGATGCATAGCTCTTGAAGAGCAGGAAAAATAAATGAAAAGTCAAGAAACATGGTGAAGAAGTTGAAAGTCAAGAAATATGGTGAAAATTTGAAAGTTAACAGATTGATGAAATAGCAAGTCAGGAGCCCGTCTGAAGAACAGGGTGATGAAATTGCAAGTCAGGAGCCCTCTTGAAGAACAGGGTGATAAAATTGCAAGACATGAGCCCGCCTAAAGAAAAGGGTGATGAAATGGCAAGTCAGGATCCCGCCTGAAGAACAGGGTAAAGAGATTGAAAGCCAAGCAACAAGTTTAAGAAATTGAAAGTCAGGAGCCCACCTGAAGAATAGGGTGATGAAACTCAAGTTAAGAGTCCAAAAGAAGCTGCGTAGATAGAATTTTGTAATTTTATTTATGTTTTAACTTGTAATTTTCATTTTGATGTAATGACAGAGCAGCGGAACGGAACCTCGATGGAACATCACTCAACTCTCCAACTCAGTATAGTCCATTTCCTTCCAATCCTTTGATACACCGTCACTTGATTCCTCTATAACTTGGGTGGGTAGGATGGCTTAAGTCGGAACTCGATTGTTCTTCTTCTTTCTGTTTCTTTCTTTGAATAATGGTCGGGAAAAAATTCTATCTTATTGTCTACTTCTTTGTTTAAAAACACTTTGTGTTTACATTCAAAGGGGGCATGATGTAGACACCTAATTTCGTCCCTCCCCGATATTGTTTTTACCTACTTTTTTTACTTTAACCTACCGTGTACCCTCACCCATGTAATTATACCCCACAAAAATATAAAATAATAAAAATTCAATAAATCTCTAACATTATCCTAACAATCTCATCATAATACTAACAACCAACCCCACATACCCCTTACCCCCACTATCTAACGGGCTCTTGCCATTTTTCTCTTAACAGAATTCCCACGGACTCCACAATTATCATACATACATATACAACAAATCACAAAAAAAAGGGGATCTGGGGTTTCTTCTTCTTCTTCACTATTCACGCACACACGCACTGTTCACCGAAAAACGAGCAACATACACATAGCTCACATAGGTAACTCACTCATGAATATTCTCGAGATTCATACACCAACACACAGGTGAGAGAGATTGAGTTGGAGGGAGAGAAGAGAGGTCAAATGAGAGAGATAATTTGGGAGGAGGAAGACAGTGACGCCATTGTTAAGCTTATTGGAGCTCCATCAACGCTACTACGTTAATCGGAGAATGCTGAGAAACTACCGACTCGACCCCTAATGTTATTTCCGGCGACCATCTATCGAAAGGTTTCGAAACTCGATGGCGAGCAATCAAAATCGGCTCAACCAGCCTTGACTTCGGTGAGATCTACCGAAAAATGACCAAAAATAGTAACAGAGCGGGCTGATCAGGTACGAGATTTTGAGCTTTGTAATCTTTTCTTCGAGTTGCGGGTTTGGTTTGACGGGTTTTGATTTCTGATACGGAGTTAGAATTTGATTCGTTGTCGAGGCTGATTCGGGGTTCTTTGATACGCAGACTCTGTCTTCTCGATTGACTGAATTTTCAATAAAATCATCATTGAGGTCCAATTTTATCCTCTCCCTTTAATTTTTACATAAACGTGGATGATTTGTGTGTTTTGTATGTTTGAATCTTGACTGTGTATTGGTTGATATTGAATTCGAATGTTGAAAACTTGGATTAGTAGTCGAAGAAGTAATTAGTTATTTCGAGAATGGTTTCGGGATGGATCGATCTTAATGAAAAAATGAATAAAGATTAATTTAGATTTATTGATGTTGGTGTAATTCGATTTAAACATGACTATGGTTGAACCCGATAGTGCCATGTTTTAGGTCGAGAAGGACTAGGCATGACATAGGTCGGGTAGGCAATTCTAGAGACTGTGGATTGATTGGATGTTTGAGATGTGTGTTGAAATGATTTTGTTTTATCGTATTTGACTCAATTGTATTCATTTGGCCGGGGAATGCCCCGAGGTATTTGTGTTTATTGGTCGGGAAATGGCCCGAAGTATTTTGTACCCGGAGGACGTTCGCAACGAAGGACCGAGGCATTGCGTTGGAGCTTAGTCTAGCATTAGTATAGAATAGGATCTATGTTTTTCACAATTTTTTTGTTTTAGACTGTATAATTGGACTGGACAATATTATTTTGATTTTGGATTGTTGTTTGATGTTTGTTTATGTGCTTTGTGTGGTTTATACATTCGTGGTATCTAATTAGCCGATACTCTCCATCAAGCAACCGTGGTCAAATCACGGGACCGAGGGGTGCCTAATACCTTTCCCTCGGTCAACAGAATTCCTTAGCCGGAATCTCTATTTTCGGATCAGTTTCTAAAGTTAAACTGTTTTGAAAAGGATTTCCAAAGGTGACTTGGCACACCTAATTTATGTCAAGTGGCGACTTTGAATAAAAAATGTATATAATCTTTTTTCGAAGCAAATTTTCAATCTTTTGTCACTTTAATAATAAAAATCCTTTC
>NW_025849280.1:0-1808 GCF_002878395.1 Capsicum annuum
GAATCCACCAGAATTTTATGGGTCTAAGTCTGATAAGGATCCATGGCTATTTTTCGAGGAGGTGCGGAAGATTACTCAGGTGATGCATGTATCTGAGGAACATAGTGTGGAGTTGGTTGCGTATAGGTTGAAAGACCTTGCTTATAACTGGGTTGTTGCTTGAAGGAAAGGTAGAGGTGAGGGAGCTGTCCCTACAACTTGGCAAGAGTTCCAGGATACATTCCTGGATAAGTTTTTCCCTTTGGAGATGAGAGAGGCGAAGGTGGAAGAGTTTATGAACCTGCGATAGGGCTCTATGACTGTTAGGGAGTACTGTCTAAAGTTCAATCAGTTGGCCAAGTATGCTACTGACTTAGTGGCTGATAATCAGGCTAGTATGAGTAAGTTTGTGACTGGAGTGTCTAGTTATGTGGTTAAGGAGTATAGGTTTGCTATGCTGAATAGTGAGATAAATTTTTCTAGGCTGATGACTCATGCCCAATAGATTAAGGCAGACAAGATTAAGGAGAGAGATAGAATAAGAGGGAATAAGAGAGTTAGGTCCGAGCAGCACGGATAGGGTTATACTAGATTGTAGGGAGGGAGTCGCCCTCAGTATCAGGATCGTTCGTCTATGCCAGCACCGTCATCTGCTAGCGCTCCCATGCCTAGAGGTAGGCAGGAGCAAGGTAACAAGTCATATGCATGTAGGTCCCAGTACAGTGTTGGCAGTAAGCCAAGTCGTCCTCTGTGTCCTAAGTGTGGTAGGGCTCATTCGGGTGAGTGTTGGGGTGAGAAGAGGGGTTATTTTCAGTGTGGTGACATGGGTCACAGAGTTAGAGATTGTCCACAGGATGGACAAGGGCATCGTGAATATCGCCCTCAGACCCAGACTCGGACTATTATTGCTCCAGTTCCAGTGACTCGCCCAGCCCCAGCTCAGGGAGCTTCTTCTAGCAATGCTGGCAAGCAGCGCCAGAATAGATTCTATGCTTTACCGTCCTGCCAGGAACAGGAGGACTCTCCCGATGTTGTTACTGGTATGCTTCGTATATTTCAGTTTGATGTGTATTCTTTGTTGGATCCTGGATCCAGTTTCTCATATGTTACACCTTTGATTGCTGTGAATTTTGAAATGAGTCCTGAGATTATTCCTGAGCCTATCCTAGTTTCTACCCCAGTGGGTGATTCGATTGTTGCCCAGAAAGTGTATAAAAAGTGTCCAGTTACCGTTCTTCATAGAGTCTTGTTGGCTAATCTGATTGAGTTATACATGGTAGATTTTGATGTGATTCTGGGTATGGACTGGCTATATTCTTCTTATACCTCTATTGATTGTCGGACCCGAGTGGTCAAGTTTCAGTTTCTGGGTGCATCAGTGTTTGAGTGGTCTGGGAATTCTGTGTCACCCAAGAGTCATTTTATCTCTTACCTCAAAGCTAGAAAGCTTATTTCCAAGAGGTGTATTTACCATTTGGTTAGAGTCAAAGGCACTAAGTCTAAGACTCCAACTCTCCAGTCTGTTAATGTCGCCAATGAGTTTTCTGATGTCTTTCCGAATGATCTCCCAGGGATACCTCCTGATAGAGAGATAGAGTTCGGGATTGATCTTCTTCCAGATACTCAGTCCATTTCTATTCCTCCTTACCGTATGGCCCCTGCAGAACTTAAGGAGTTGAAAGAGCAACTCAAAGATCTACTAGATAAGGGTTTCATAAGGCCCAGTGTTTCTCCTTGGGGTGCTCTTGTGTTGTTTGTGAGAAAGAAAGATGGCTCTTTGCATATGTGTATTGATTATCGCCAACTGAATAAAGTCACCATAAAAAATA
>NW_025849280.1:1908-2269 GCF_002878395.1 Capsicum annuum
TATGTGTATTGATTATCGCCAACTGAATAAAGTCACCATAAAAAATAAGTATCCCCTTCCGAGAATAAATGATTTGTTTGACCAATTGCAAGGTGCAAGTTATTTCTCAAAGATAGACCTTCGTTCCGGCTATCATCAACTCAAAATTAGGGAGTGTGACATCCCGAAAACCACTTTTCAAACTCGTTATGGCCATTTTAAGTTTCTTGTTATGTCTTTTGGGTTAACTAATGCCCCAGCAGCTTTCATGGACCTCATGAATTGAGTGTTTAGACAATATCTGGATATGTTTGTCATAGTGTTCATCGATGATATATTGGTGTACTCCCGTAGTGAGGATGAACATTCTGATCATCTCTGA
>NW_025849281.1:0-1896 GCF_002878395.1 Capsicum annuum
GGTAAACAATATTCATACCTTATAATTAACCTCTTGATTATGCAATCTTGTTTGCACAAATAATAGGTGCCGTTCGAAGCTCTCGAGATGACAAACACAGTTATCGGATTACTTTGGAATTTCTACGGTTGAATCAAAAGTAATTTAAAGGTCAAATTTGGCTAGGGTTTGTTCTTTCTCATTGATTGATGATGAAAATAAGTTTTTGAACTTATATACATGTATATATACACATTTTCCCGTCCATAATATAATAGGAAATGACCAAAATGCCTTTAAAATTTAAATAATGTCAAATCTGTCCTTTGGTGGACTGTTTTGATAAGATAAAGTAGATCGACCATAAATCTTTGCTCCGATATCGGATTTAGGTGAAATTGGTATAATTGGAAGGATAATTCAAAGGTATTTCATTTCATATAAAGTAGGCCACCCAGTTCATCCTATACAAGGAGTTATGGTCATTTGAAGTTGACCCTAAAAACCTGTTTTGATAGGCTGAAGTAAAACGAATATAACTCCTTACTCAGACGTTAGATTTGGATGAAACAAATTGAATTGGAAAGAAGACTCAAAGAACTTTCTTTTCATAGGTCGCAGCTCTCCCAGTTCATTATATTAAGGGAGTTATGATCATTCGAAGTTGACCCAAAAATTCGGCTGGCCTCAGTAGTTTATGTACAGGAAATTTTCCTGCACATTTACTATTCCCAAATATCCCGGCCACCGTTTTATAGTTTCGAACGTGCTCGATTATATCCGAAACCTATCCATTTTTGGAAATCTTTATATCATTGAAAAGCTTATTCAATAACCTTCGCATGGAACCATCAACGGGCAAATTCCAGTATAAATAAAATAAAAAAATTAATTCCATATAAATAAGACCAATACATGTACTTGAATACGCCAATACACTTACTTGAATACGGGGTGTTACATCTTTCTACTGCTTCTTAAGTTCTTTCAACTCAGCCAGAGCCATTCTATAAGGAGGGCTAGAAATAGGACGAGTGTCTGGAAGAATGTCAATTCCAAAATCAATTTCACTAACTGGAGGAATACCAGGAAGATCATCAGGGAACATGTAAGATCCCGCAAAATCCTAGGCTCAATTCAGTCTTTTAAGATTGCTAAAGGACCCAGACTTAGAAAATTCTAGTTAAGTATTCAGACTTAGTATTATTTTGGCCTTCATAAGTTAGCAACTCTATTTCAATACTCTTATGACCTTAAAGTATCAATCTTTAGATTGATTCATATCAGGAATGTCATTAGGTGTTTTCGGATGACTTTTGAATTTTTTGAACCTTGTTGGAACCACGTTTGGGAATCCAAAATAGTGAATCAATGCAATCTCGATGCGGTGCATCGGCCATCATGTCAATCAATATTTTTCCTTGGCTCTCTGCGGCAATTTCCAGTGAATTGATATGGTGCTTTTGCTATCACATTGATGCCAATGACGTGGTGCGTCGTCCTATGCATCGACAGTCCAATTTTCAGTAATTAAAAGCTGCATCCTTGGGGACTATTTGGATTTTTTGCCCACCCCTATTGAGCCCTAAAACATGAGATTCAGCCTTCATTGAGAAAAATATACTTACTTTCTCTCAAATTGCTCAAGAACAAGAACCCTAGGTGATTTAATTGCAAGAACAAGGCTCAAGATTTCCACCATTGTTCTTCAGTAATTTAGCAACCAAGGTATGTTAAGTGTTCATATAAGGGTTTACTTCCTCCCTTGGAGTTCGAGAACCCCTTTTAACTACAAGTTTATGAGTTTGATGAAGTTCATGGTTGAATTTGAATGTGTTCGTGATTACCATGTTAATGGGGTTTTTAGTTCATGATTTACTATAAGATTCATGTGGAATTGATTGATATGTATGCATT
>NW_025849282.1:0-1575 GCF_002878395.1 Capsicum annuum
AAAAAAAAAAAAACTCTGGGGAAAATATAAACTATAAGAATGATAAACATGAAGAAACAGTAGGAAAGAGGGAGTACTGAGTAGGTTTTACAAACTGATATGCTAAAAAATCAATCATTATTCACTGAAATATATCCTCGTTTATTATCTTTGATTATCTGCTTAGCTTAGTTTGATATTTCAATCTATTATTTGTATAGGTTATATCCAATTCTACTTCTTGTATATTTTCTATCAGCCTAGAGTGTTCGCTAATTAATGCTTTTTTATAATAGTTAGATGTTATGGTAATTATTTCGTCTGTTTCTTTAAAATTTAAAATATCTATTTCTAGGTTTCTTATTTCTTTATTTAACAACTCTAGTCTTTCTACAAGTTGTTTCCGAATTTTTACAAGTTGATGTTTATAAGCAAATTCTCTATAATATTGACGTTGTATTTCTCTAACACACTCAATATATCTTATCGACATTTATTATCCTAATTGATAAGATACTCTTAATCCGTTCCTTAAGCCACTTTATTCCTGAAATATTATTTTCTAAATCTCTCTCACAACGAAACTCAAAAACTTCTCCAGGAAGAACCAGAATTACCCGAACTACATAAGAAAATAGACATCTTAATAAAAATTAAAGAAGTCCAACCAAAAAATAACTTTGAAATAGACGAACTTATTAACCAATTAAAACGAATTGAATTAACTCCTAAACAAGAACGAAAAAATATAATAAGAAAACCACAAAAATGAACTTTCTATCAAATAGACGGAGAACCATCGAAAATAATGAAAGACAAGGAGAAGAAAGACAAAGAATAAGTTTTTCGAAGAATAGAATAGGAAATAATAATATATTATCTAGAATATGCAGAAGACAACCTAATATGGAGCAGAACCAAGAACTTAACGAAATAATAGATGTAGACAAAGATTTACAAATTTTCCAACAACATCAATTAAAATTATTAAATCCTAAAACACTATATAACGCAGGATATTTTTCTACAGACAATCAGTTATATAGCCATTATAGGGAAGAACAAATATCGGCTATAGGAGAAGATTTTAAAATACTAGATTTAGTAAATGCTAATTCCTTAAGACATATAAAAAATAATAGAATGATATTGATGCATGTGGGTTTAATTGTTATAGGAATAAAAGGTCTAACTAGAAAAAATCTAGGATCCAAAGTATTAATAACAATATATGATGATCGATGGTCAGACATTAAGAAGTCAATAATAGGATTAACTGAAGTAGATATGACAAATGATGGAGGATATTCTATATAAGTCCAGACTTCCTAATGAACTTAAAAGAATTTGGAAAAAACATTAAAATAGGAATCCAAACTGAAGGGTACGAAGAAATGAATAGTGGAAATAATTTATTAATGTGCATAGGGTTTATTGGAAAATTAACTTTAAGTAGTAATACAAAATTTAAACTAAAAGAAAAAGACGTAGTTGAAATAATGGGAAATAAAGGCATAAGTTTAATAAAACCAATAAAAATAGACCCCGAAATATATGCAGGTTTAGAATGGAATTTAAACAAATTTACTAAACCAA
>NW_025849283.1:0-1505 GCF_002878395.1 Capsicum annuum
ATAAGCAAATGGATCCAAATAGGCAGAGTTGAGATAAATGACAAGAAACTATAAATAATTGTATTTTATTTTAAAAAAAAAAACTGAAACAAAAAATGTGAAGATGAAGGCGATTACTGACCTTGTGTGGAGAAATGAACTAGGGCTTCAACTAAAAGACTCAAACTTCAAATAAACAAGGAAAAAATAGCATGCCCCTGGCAAACTGATCTCTCTTCACCCTTTTATTGTGAAGAAGACTCCCCTTTTAGTGGAAAAAGGGTTGTAACGACTTCTTCAAGTATCACAAAATTTAAAATTCAAATCAAAGGAAAAAAAGAGGAAGAAGGAAAATGAGCACCAAAGTTTTCCTTTTCAAAGATTATCGGTTCTGCAAAAGTCAAAATTTTCGGTGGACTTTCCGTGATTGAAGTGTGTTTGGTTGAATTTCACATGAAGAGAGGATTTTTAGGATTGTGTTGGTCATATTGCTGTTGTTTGATGTTGTAAGGTGAGCTGGGCCTGGGGGTTTGGTTTGGGCTAGTAAAATGAGTTTTGGGGCTGGTCTTCCTACATTTTAAAGGGCTAAATTTAATTAAAGAATTTGGCCAAGTCGGATCGATGAATTTATCTAGTTCTCGTCGATCCATTTCAACTTGACTAATTATACGATGCTTATTCATTTTCTCACAAATTTATATATATATATATATATATATATATATATGTATATATATATATATATATATATAATTAAATAAAAAATAGTGTAAATGTTGCAAGAAAATATATATAATAATATGACAAATATTATGTTAATATGCTAACATATGTTTGTTTATTAATTTTTTAAAAAATAAAATAAAATAGTGAAATGATAATTTAAAATATATTTATTTATTTTTGATTAAATTTGTGAGGTGCGATATTAGTAAAAAAAATATTATTTTCAAACTGTTAACGTTGAAACATATTTTGAAGAAGAAATAAGAAAAAAAAAAGAAAAAATTCTAAGCATCGAGAAATTAATTTTATGAAAAGGAGAGCCAAAATTGTGTGTCAACAATAATACTGATCATGTAGGACCAAAACACAGCAGATTCATTACAGAAGCTATTGTTCCCAATTGCATACTGTGGCACCAAAGACTTGGGAACCAAGCTCCTCAGGTTTTAAGATACTTAGGCATTTTGATGAATCATAGTGATGTAAATATGTTGAATAAATGCACTATATGTCCACTAACTAAACAGACAAGAGTGTCATTTCCCATAAGTACTACTAAATGTTTTGCATGTTTTAAACTTGTACAGATGGATTTATGGGGTCCTTATAGAATATCTACATTTGATAATAAGTGTTATTTCTTGACTATGGTGGATGACTATAGTAGATATACTTGGGTTCATCTATTGCAGCAAAAATCTGAGACCATAGTAGCTATTAAGAGATTGATATACTTGGGTTCATCTGTTGCAGCAAAAATCTGAGACCATAGTAGCTATTAAGAGATTCATATCCATGAT
>NW_025849284.1:0-1048 GCF_002878395.1 Capsicum annuum
TTATTGGTGAAAACCCTCAGGGGCGCCATAAGACAATGATGAATGAGACAATCGAAATTAGAGAGGTCAATTGAGAAAATCCTAGAAGGAATAACTTTAGTCAAACAAAGTTTATCATGATAGGACAAAGATCAAGAAGGATGATTTGATTTGATTGAAAGGTGTAGCCTAATTCGAGATTAGACAGTTTTGAAGGGTCAAATATCTACTCCAAATTGTGTGTCATGCATTATTGAAGTCAATATACACCTCCAAATAAACTTTCTTACTTTACTGGTAGAAATACCTTCTATTCAAACATAATTCTTTTATTCCTTCTTTTGATTTTTCCTTATCTCATTTTTACACGCTTTGTTTTTTTATGGGTAAGTCTTGCACCAAATGCAAAATAAAGAAAAACGCGCAAAATTGACCACGGCTCCTAGTGAAATTGAGCAAAGATTATTGGGCATTCACCACCTTGACAAGGACAGGGAGCCAGTTAAGATAAGTGTTACGAGTGAAGCATTTGAAAATGAAGAACAGAATCGTACAGAAACAAACAAAAATACAACAAAATTTGAAAAACGAAGATTCAAGCTCGCCAACTAATTAGTTTAATCAACCGTATCAAATTGGGGCAAGGATAAGGCAATCCTCCAAGGGATTCAAGGCCACAAACCAACTAGCAAGTTTAAAACTCACAATTGTTTTTTCTTTGCTTGAACAAGGGCAAAACAATCTTATGAAGTTTAGTGAAAAAAAAACAAGTATAGCAAAGTTAAGTTTTCTTGAATTTTCTCTCTTTTTTATACTTCTATAATTCTAAGTTCGTATCAATATAATTATAATAATAATAATAATAAAACCCCTCATATTCAAGACTGGGGCATTTTTTTTCTTTTCTAACCAAAAAAAAATCCTAATCTTTATACGTCTTCATAGGGCGCCATCCCCTAGTAGACATCTTATTTCGTCTTCATAGGGTGCCATCCCCTAGTTGATATCTTATCTCATCTTCGTAGGGCGCTATCCCCTAGTTGACATCTTATCTCGTCTTCATAGGGCG
>NW_025849284.1:1148-1374 GCF_002878395.1 Capsicum annuum
TATCTCGTCTTCATAGGGCGCCATCCCCTAGTTGACATCTTTTTCATCTTCATAGGGCGCTATTCCCTAGTTGATATCTTATCTCGTCTTCATAAGGTGCCATCCCCTAGTTGACATCTTATCTCATCTTCATAGGGCGCTATACCCTAGTTGACATCTTATCTCATCTTCATATGGCACCATCCCCTAGTTGACATCTTATTCGTCTTCATAGGGCGCCATCCCC
>NW_025849285.1:0-2006 GCF_002878395.1 Capsicum annuum
CAGGGGCTGAAGTGAGTCGAGTCTTCAACTCCTGAAAACTCTTCTCACAAGATTTGGACCACAAGAACTTCACTTTCTTTTGGGTCAACTGAGTCATAGAAGATGCTATAGAGGAGAAACCCTCAACAAAATGGCGGTAATAGCCAGCTAAACCCAAGAAACTTTAGATATCAGTCGGAGAAATAGGTCTAGGCCAATTTCTAACAGCTTCGGTCTTTTAGGGATCAACTCTAATACCCTCGAAAGAAATGATATGACTCAGATTAGCAACTGACCTTAGCCAAAATTCACACTTACTGAACTTGGCAAACAACTTGTGATCTCTAAGGGTTTACAAGATAATTTGGAGATGACCAAAATGTTCATCCTCACTACGGGAGCACACCAGTATATCATCGATGAACACTATGATAAACATATCCAGTTATGGTTTGAACACTTGAATCATGAGGTCCATGAAAGCTGCTGGAGCGTTAGTTAACCCGAAAGACATAAAAAAAAACTCAAAATGGCCATAACGAGTTCGAAAAGTGGTTTTCGGGATGTCACACTCCCTAAATTTGACTTGATGATAGACAGAACGACGTCTATCTTTGAGAAATAACTTGCACCTTGTAATTGGTCAAACAAATCATCTATTCTCGGAAGGAGGTACTTATTTTTTACGGTGACTTTATTCAGTTGGTGGTAATCAATGCACATACACAAAGAGCTATCTTTCTTTCTTACAAACAACACAGGAGCACCCCAAGGAGAAACACTGGGCCTTATGAAACCCTTATCTAGTAGATCTTTGAGTTGCTCTTTCAACTCCTTAAGTTCTGCAGGGGCCATACGATAAGGAGGAATAGAAAATGCAGCACACATCCGAAGATGTGAGTCAGTACCATGGAAAGAAACCGAGTATATGGGGGTGTATGTAGTTTTATAAACATCATCATAATAAATATTTATAAGAAATATGCAGGATGTATGAAAGACTCACATAGCCTGAAGAAAATCATCATAATCATGAGAGGGTGAAATAAGTATAATAACACATGTGAGTCATCATATAATTTGTCAATCACTTTCAGTTCATCAAGAATATCAATTCTCATAATGTAAATATCATTTAAATCTTTCGAAAGAATAGCTTTCACAATTCCGCTCTTAAATCACTTCACCATTCACCATAGATACAAGGAAACACACACACACTGGGAGATCCTATAACCAACATAAACCATGTAAGCTACATGGATTCCAACGTACAATCCATGTTGGGGAGAGCCGTCCTATCCTTGCCATCAGAGTAGGACTATCGATATCAAATCCACACAAACTAGTGATCACTATATAAATCAACCTCAGGCTCACTCCTACGGGGGCACGTAGTTCTAGAGAAGTAAGGTCGCTTTATACCTCTCACTCGGTGCTAAAGATTTCTCTCGAACTTAGCTCAGATTATTTCAAAGACAATCCACAATAAAACAATTTCAGTAATATATAAATATACATCGGGAGCCATCATGCTTCCCATCTATCAAAATCATAAACATCAAAATTTCATAATAATCATCATACAATATGGGTTCATGCTTCAAATTCATAAAAATCAAATAAAAACCATGCCTTTGTAAAGAAAATTACTTTTGGGACAAGAATGAAAGAAAGTTCTTGTTGAAAAACCCCATATACCTTGAATGATGAAATTTAGATCGATACTCATTTTTGAGATGTTAATCGTGCCTTTGAATGATGGTTCTTGGAGTTCTTGAATTAGGAACTTGGAATCTTGAATAAATTTGCAGAATTAATGGTGAACTTTGGAGGTTCTTGGAGTTGGATGTAGGAGCTTAGGGTTTTCTTCTTGAGGGAATTTGATGAAATATAACATATCATGCTTCTAATAGGCTTTAATATAGGGTTTGGATGGATTTTGGGTGAAGGGGAATGACCAAAACACCCCTAAAAATAAAAAAAATTCTCGAATAATATAGGGTTTGGATGGATTTTGGGTGAGG
>NW_025849286.1:0-1676 GCF_002878395.1 Capsicum annuum
AAGACTGAGGAGGATAAAGTGCCTGAGTAATTGTACCATCAGAATTTTGATAAGATCTTTCAATTATTTTGATATATGACGGCAAATATGCAGACATGAACCATGGTACAAAAAAATAATTTTATTATGTAAGACATATATTTCATAGAATTCTTCAGAAATATTTCGTAATTCATCAGGATTATAAGTTTCAAAAAACCATGTCCTAAAGGTTTTTCATTTTTTAGAAAAAAATTCATTCTGAATATATTTTCTTGCCTGAGAACTAGGACTAAAATCGATAAGTTATGTCTTCATAGTTAAACAGAATTGATATCAAAATCCATCCCAGATGGGGTAGGATTTTCATTATCAAAATCATGAACTATATTAGTTTTGGAGTTGATTTTCATTTTTTCTACACCTTTAGGTGTAACATGCGAATCTGCAGAATTAATAGTATGCAAGGATGTCGCTCGATTCCTAGCTGGACCATAATCAGGTTCTATAGAAGAAATATGATGTATAGAAGGAAGTCTTCTTGGTAGAGAAAATGAATTTCTATAGACTGGAGGATTATTATCGAATTGTAGACAAATTCGTCCATCTGAATTTTGAGTTACTTGAGTTAACTCTGAATTAGTCACATCCTCCGCCAATTATTTTGGGGAAGTGACTGAGTTTAAAATCCATATTTTGGGGAAGTCAATTTCATCCCATCGAATAGGTCTTCGGGTAGTAACCCTGAATTTTATAAAAATTAGTTTCAATAAGCATAGTGCAATCAGAATTATCATCTATTAATTTACATCGAGGATTTAAGGTTGATAATAAACGATAGTATATGCGGTAAGATAATCCTATAAGTTCAGATCCAAGGGTATAATCATATCCATGAGTTTTCACATTTAAGGTTAAAGCATGAAGAATATTTACATCAGTTAGAGATAATTGTAAATTTGGCTGAGTATTAAAATATACAGGATCATAGGCAAGAGTAGATTCAATAGATCCCATTAAGAATTTTCTAAAATTTAAATTTCTAGCATCACGCAAGGCAGCTAAAAATGTTTCAGGGAGACCCTTTAGTGTTAAAGGTCGAAAAGCAATTTGTACTAGGCCAATATGCATATAATTATAATGAAGTTTAAAAATATCAATATCATGCTTATTTAGGAGTTGAATAGTCTGTTCATCAGCATTTAAAGCAAGGGATTGTTCAGTTGTTTTAATAATTTGTTTATGTTTTATTTTATCAAAAAATCCGTATTCATATATGGTTTTTAATTCAACTTTTGAAATTGTCCATTTATTTAGTAAATCCATATCTTGAGGTAAATCTACCTCTTCGAGTTTGTACTTTTAGTACTAACTTCTCTCATATCCATAATTATAAAAGCCTTATATCTATGCTAAAAATCTTCACATCACTTAACATATTTACTATGAAAATTCACAGGCTTTGATACCATTAACAGGATCTCTTAGGCTGGGGTATGCCACTCAGCCTACCAGATCATATAATAATATCGGATTAAGCTAAAGTCGGAAGACCGAACCAAAGCACCAACGAAAATAGAAAGAATCTTAAATAGTTTAATGACTGTATGGGCTCTTTTACCCAAACATGGGGCCTGTCAGAGATTTAATAACCTTATGTTAAACCTATGTGTCTAGAAGTTCTAATTGTGCAGAAT
>NW_025849286.1:1776-2184 GCF_002878395.1 Capsicum annuum
TATTATATTATATTATATTATATTATATTATATTATATTATATTGTACATCTTGAAAATCTTCCTTATCAGTATGAGCGTTATGCATATTTTTACTGGTATCATTCTAAAGATAATTAGTTCAAGAAAACTTTTACACTATTTTGGCTAAAAGAATAATATGTTTTTTTCCCCAGTTTGTCATTCATGACCTTCGTTCCTTTTCCATCTTTTAAATGTATACTAAATTGAGAACTTTTAATCAATTTAATGAGAATGTTCCCTTTATTTGGTAGAAGTCAGGATTATTTGGTAATCAAATCTTTCTTTTCAAATTTCAAACTTATGATATCACAAATCTTTTGAGTGATTCATGCTTTTCTTTTTCTTTTTTTTCTTTCAAAATTCATTTCTTTATAATTGTTAATAA
>NW_025849287.1:0-202 GCF_002878395.1 Capsicum annuum
AGTAGTTATAGCAGTGAGAGTAGTAAAAGAAGCAAATAATATTAATATTAATAATAATAATAATAATAATAATAATAATAATAATAATAATAATAATAATAATAATAATAATAAATAGTAGCAGTACGTGACATTGTGTTGTAGTAGTAGTACTAGATGATGATGATGATGATAAATACTATTATAATAATAATAATAATAA
>NW_025849287.1:302-1184 GCF_002878395.1 Capsicum annuum
ATAATAATAATAATAATAATAATAATAATATATAACTAAGTTATATCTTTTTGTGGTAGGCATTTGAATCTCACTCTTATTTGGTAATTATTTTAAAACTAAATATAAATTAAAAGTTATCTAAATTCAATTCATTCATTTATATAAGGGAAAGGATCAAATATGCGCCTAAACTTTGCGAAAATGTCTAGATATACCCTCCATTAAAAGTTTAATTCACCAATGTCCTTGTCGTCCAAGTCTTGGGCCATATATACCCTTGTTGTCAAGTTTTGGATCATATATACCCCTGTTGTCATTAATTGTTTTGCTAAAAATTTTCAACCTCCTTTTTTCTTTTTCTTTTTTAAGAAATCATATTTCCACATCACTTTTAATTGTCATATCGCATATAATTAAATTCACGTCTTTTTCTATACATTAATCATCCTTCAAATGCTCTCATCTACCTTATAATTTCTTTGAGTTTTCTCTAATTTGCCAAAATTTCTTTGTTGTGTTTTTTTATGCTTGCATAACCCCAAGAATAATCAAGTAAAAAATTAAAAAAGTCAAGAACACCCCAAAAAAATTCAATGCACAATTACGATAAAAATCAAGAATTAAAGTACTTATCAACTGCAAATTATTTTAGTATCATATCAACCGACATCATCTTTCAAACCACCGTCAATTCCAACATCAAGAATAAGGAAAACTCAAGTGAGAAATCGGGATGTAAAAGTGTAAAAAAGGCAGCCCATATAGAGACAACAAAAATAAGTTGTCAATTAAGAGGATATCTTTTGTACATATGTATGTATGTATGTGTAAGAGAAACAGTTATGTAAGAATCTGAAAATACAACAAAAGGGTTTCGACAAATTAGAGAAAATCCAAAGA
>NW_025849288.1:0-1721 GCF_002878395.1 Capsicum annuum
AGTTTTGAAGAGATCCAAAATTGCGTCCAAAAGAGCCCAAAAGTAAACCAAATTTAGCCCTTAAGTTGAGCTAAAATCAGCAGTTCAATCAAATTCCACGTAAGGCTCAAAAGCAACAACCAAAACAACCCAATACATTTTTATTTCAACCCAAATATTAGAGATTGTTTCAAACACCGCCGCTAAATAATGAGTTTATTACTAAGTTGTTGAATAATTTTTTAGGGCTTTATAAGGTAGGGTTTTCCTCCATATTCATTGACCCACCTACGCTGAAAAGTTTTATCTCTCCTTATTCTTTCAAGCTATATTCTCTCTCGATATCAGAGCCATTATAGACTTCAAATCTTGTCCTTTGTCTATGAAAACTCACCTTAATCCATAGATTCGAAAGGACTTCATTTAACTTCAACTTAGATGAACTTGGTGAGTATCTTCAATCCTCATTTTTTAGTCTGTATTTCATATGAGCCTGATCTTTCGTCTTGTTCATTTTAACCATTAGATCTATCTTTTATGAGCTTTGATTCCATCTTTTTTTTTTGTACAACCATCTTTATTTGGGATCTTTCATTCTTTCGATGAGGTGTGTCTTTTTTGAGATAAATTGGGTCGCCTTTACACCTTTATTAGTTTAAATATTGTTATAATGTGTATCCCAACTTTCTGCGATGTTATAAATAGTATAATTCTTGATGTCTGTAGTATGATCTAACGACCTTATATCTTTATTTTTGTGAGTTTCACTATTTTTTGTGATATATCGTGTTTAGATTCGAACTGTTATGTTTTCTTCATTGTTGCTCTCTTGAAATTGGTCTTGTTCTAATCCTAATAAATGTGATTTGTTATTTATCAATATTTAAGATCTTTTTAATTGTGATTAATTGCTCGGCAGAATAGTTAAAATTATGTTTATTCAGACTTTTCAAATCCCCTAATATTGTTGTTATAAAAATAAGACAAATATTTTCTATTACTGGAGAGAAATTGAAAGTCGTGAGTTTTTTTTAGAAACAAAATTAAGATTAAGAAATTAATAAATAAGATAGTTGTGCTAATGTTAGTTATGTTTTATAAAGTTTTCTCTTGAAGATTAATTAGCTTTTTGTATGTATTTAAATGACTTACTTTGGTAGCAGTGTGAACTTGTAACTTTCTCAAATTGAAAGTAATATATATCATTTTTTTTATGAATTTCTGCAATAATTTTAGAGTTTGATAGTTTGGTATTTATATTTTTCACCATGAGCTACATATTTTATACCTACTTTCATAGAAGGTAGAACAATGTATAAGCTCTTTAAGAAGTTCAGTAGAATTTATTTATATACTTTTTTATATTATCAAAATTAATTTTTGTATCTCTATCTATTAAAGCGTGAGTAAAAATGTCGACATTTTTAAATTCTTAATTAGTTATGAAGTAATGAAATATTATAATTTTATATATACATATAATCACAAAACTGAAAAGTGAATTTAACCGAATCTCAAATAATACGTAATTTTTTCACTCGTACAATTAAGATCAATTGCAGAATCTCAAAAAGAATGAAGAAAACTTGTTAAGTCTAGGTATGATTTATATTCATCTGAAAAAAATATTTAATTTAAATTTAATTGAGTTTCACTCCTATAGCAAACTGTTGTGCTCGCATTATGTTAAGAATCGATCAGATTGGATCTCAAAGTTAAACAATCAAGAAATATTAATCATA
>NW_025849289.1:0-449 GCF_002878395.1 Capsicum annuum
AATCAAAAGTTGCCACGTGTAAAATAATTGATATATAATTTATATATTTTTTTTTTAAAAAAATATTTATTTATTTTATAAAATTATCCTTACCCCTCTCCATCCCTCCTCAACCCCCCAACCCACCCATTTTTTCTTTTTTAACTCAATTTACCATTAAAGCTTCCATTAAAGCTTTTTTAAAAAAAAATCTTTCATTAAAGCTCCATTTTACAATTAAATCATATCATTTAACTATCCACCATTTCTTTTTCAACACAATGTCTTCTTCAACACCATTAAAGCTCTTCAACACAATGTCATCATTAAAGCTTCTCCATTGAAGCTTTTTTTTTTTTTTTTAAATCATATCATTAAAACTCCATTTTTCAGTTAAATCATATCATTTAACTATTTTTAAAACTCAATTCAATTATAAAACTTTCAATTCAACCATAAAACTATTTTTT
>NW_025849289.1:549-1113 GCF_002878395.1 Capsicum annuum
GGGGGGTGTTAAATTAAATAAAAAGAAAAAATTTATTAAAAAAAATATGAAATTAAATATAGTTGACATGTGACAGCACCTGATTGACGCGTGTCTTCACTCACTTTGTTGTGACTGAGATTCAGCGAAAAATATTGCGTTTGCAATAAAATAAAGAAGAATTTTGGGATAATAAATTGATGTTAAAATTTAGGTATCTTTTTAAAATTCTCAAATTAGTAGTGTAATTTTATATTTACTTTTAATGAAATAAGCATCTTCTGAGCATGAGGCTTATATGTCAAAATTAGCCACTCATTGTACTTTTATCATATGTTCATGCAAAGGTGACTCACCATAAAAAGATGAGGACGCTCACAGGTTATAATTTCTTCATAAATAAATTTAATTAATCCCAGCTTTTGAGACACAAGTCAAACAAACAGTAGGACCAACATCCCATCGCGTATAGTAAACGCTCCTTCACATCGCGTGAGCAACAGATTCCACAATTTACGAAAGCACTGCTTTTGATTTCCATTTCCCACCTTTAAACACTGCTAAAATATTTACACACAAAGCACA
>NW_025849290.1:0-1242 GCF_002878395.1 Capsicum annuum
GGCATGCGAAGTTTGACCAAACCATGTTGGCAAACGGATTCAAAATAAATGAATCTGATAAATGTGTTTATATTAAAGACACTCCAAATCACCAAGTTATTGTATATTTATATGTGGATGATATGTTGATCATTAGTAGAGACATTTTTGACATAAATGCAACAAAACGAATGCTTGAGAGCAAGTTTGATATGAAGGACCTTGGACTTGCAGATGTGATCTTAGGTATAAGAATCCATCAAACTCCACAAGGGTTGGCATTGTCACAGTCTCATTATATCGAAAAGGTACTTGACAAGTTCAAGTATATAGAGTTTGGTATTGCTAAGACTCCATTGGATGCGAGCTTTGCACTTCAAAAGAATGAAGCTGAAAATGACTCGCAATTAGAGTAAGCAAGAGTATTAGGATGTTTAATGTATATAATGAACTGTACATGACCAGACATAGTATGCACTATCAGTAAATTAAGTCGGTACATAAGTAATTCCAACAAAACTCACTGGATGGCAATAAAAAGAGTTTTGGAGTATCTTAAATACACTCAAAAGTATGCTCTGCATTATAATAAATATCCTGCGGTACTTGAAGGATATAGTGATGCAAATTGGATCACCGGATCGAATGAAGTAAAATCCACAAGTGGATATGTATTTACTATTTGTGGAGGAGCAGTTTCTTAGAAATCATCCAAAGAGACCTGTATCATTCGCTCTACAATGGAATCTAAATTTATCGCTTTAGATAAAGCCGGTGAAGAAACAGAATAGCTCCGAAATTTCTTGGAAGATATTCTGTATTGGACTAAGCCAGTGGCACCAGTATGTATACACTATGATAACCAAGCAACAATATGTAGGGAAGGGAGCATGATGTATAACGGTAAATCTCGTTATATAAGACAAAGACATAATACCGTTAGAGAACTTCTCTCTAATGGAATTATCACTGTAGACTATGTAAAGTCAAAGGATAATATGTCGGATCCACTTACAAAAGGCCTATCTAGAGAAGGAGTAGAAAGGACATCCAAGGGAATGGGTTTAAGGCCTAGGACAAGTCAGCATGACGGTAACTCTACCTAGCAGACTGGAGATCCCAAGAGCTAGGTTCAAGGAGATCAAACAAAGTTATGTCTGACAGGTTCAACATTGTCAATTACCCAACCCATTCTCATGATGTAGGCAATGTATAGTAAACAAGGATAAGACTTAAGGTGAAAAGTCTTTTAATGATTATCTG
>NW_025849290.1:1342-2175 GCF_002878395.1 Capsicum annuum
TGTAGTAAACAAGGATAAGACTTAAGGTGAAAAGTCTTTTAATGATTATCTAAATTTGGAAGATTTGACCAAATAGTTTAATCTATAGGATTGAACATTTAGAAATCACCTATGTGTGGGTGAAGTGGAAGCCGCTTCAAAGAGAATGTTAGTAAAGGCCTATTCTCTAAGCTCTCATGAAAATCGGGACGTGTTCATGGCTGAAAAGAACAAAACCGTAAGAACCATAAACGGTAAAAGGCTGGTTGTGTGACATGTGTTGTCTAGGTGTACATTAAAGATTAACGGTTCAAAGATATCAAATCTACTGATTGACCGAGTGCATCCGATGTATGTTCACTACGGAAAGTTCAAAGGGAAACCCACTTATCCAGATGCAATCAGTCTTTGCTTGATGATCACATACTTGTCCGTAAAAGTTTTACGAAAAATATCCATTCCCCATTCATGTGGGGGATTGTTGGGTTCATAGTAATAAAAGTGTGTTGAATGAAAAATAGAGAAATCAAGTGGAAGAGAAAAACTTGAGTTAACACCAAAAATGGAAAGTGTACTCAATTTTGGCAAGTTTACTCTTTCTCCCACATTGGTGGAAGAAGAGAACTTTTTGATGTTTATATTGTGAAACACTTACTCCACATAGTAAGTGAGGCAAGGAAATAGATGATGCCTCGCACCGTCGTCGTCGTCGCTCGCTCGGCTTCGGATTTGGATTTGGTCAAATGATCGATCGATGAGATCTTATTTTCTGTGATTTGGACTCCATTCATATGCATATGCAGTGACCTGTTGCAACACTTCATTGAACTGACACACTTATTCACGAAATGACA
>NW_025849291.1:0-7943 GCF_002878395.1 Capsicum annuum
GAGACAAGAACAAAAGGATACAAACACACAAATAATGCAATAAAGTATAGTTAAGAAGACATAAGATCTTACGAAACAAAGAGAACCAAAACACATATCAAATGTAATGACCTCAAAGTCGCAACATCAAATGTCAATCTTCTTACGGTGACCACTAAGGGAATCAACTCCACCTTACGACCACCGTTTCTAAGCAAAGATCAATAATGGCTTTTCCAAGCCCTACACTAATGGCTTTTCCAAGCCTTATTCTAAGGGTGTTACACTCTCAAAGAGAGAAGAAGTCTTTCACATATTCATCATAGAAGAAGTCTTTCACATATTCATCATTCTAAAACTAAAGTGAAAAGACCTAAAAGAGACTTTATATAGTCTTATTACATAAGGGAAGACAAAATGATTCCAATACCCTTAATGAGGTGGGGAGGCCATGGAGTGTTACTTGGATAAGGCTAAGAGACCAAAATTCCCTTAATGAAGGGCCCAAAACCGTGAGTCCTCAATATTCAATGATCCAAGCAATCTTCCACACGCGGGATTGCTCTTTGGTGTACTCAAATCGGTCCCTCCATGTAGGATCCCAAGTCCTCAATACGACCAAAGCTTGATGCCCCACGTACTGACTTCGAATGATGTCATCGAAAGATAAGGCGGCCATTTTACTTGTATCATTCTTTTCTCCTTGAAAAGAATTCGACCTCGAATCCATACCTCGCAAAACAAAAGAAAGGACAAACAAGAACAACTTCCTCATTGCATGAGGGTTAGAGTTAGCACAATAATAAACATCATCATGCCAAGGCAGAACATACTTGAAATATAACCATGAATCCATTGTGTTAGTCATGAAAAGCTTAGAAAAAATGTCACAAAGGGCATGGTTATGAAAAGTATCAAGAGATAAAGAAACTACAAAGGACTCAATGGTATCCCGAAGTCCCAAAGGTAAGCCTACCCGTAACTTAGGGACCATAAAGCACAATTGTTTCATTACCTCTTCAAGTGACCTCATTAAATGTGGTGCCACTATTGGTCTTAAAGCCCACCAAACACACATAACATAGTCATTAGAACAAGTAGACTAACCAACAAGTTTCGTACCTCTACATAATACAAATTCAAAACTAGCATGGATGTCATCATAGGCAAAGAGGTAGTATAGGAAAGAACCAAGTGTAAAGGTATACACGGATGAAGATAAAACATTTAAGCACATACACATTCTTTCCTTCAAGAAAATAGGCAACTTGGCATTCTCAAGTTGGTATTCATGCAATGTAAGCACAAGTATGTCAAGCAAGGATGCAAATTTAGAAGCATTACCCCAAAGAGTCAATGACACCTTTACCCTCGAGTTTTCAAGAAGGACTACACATTCCTTACCCATAAGAGTACTCTCATCTTTCAAAAAGAGATTTTCATCTTTAGGAGGAATGTTGTCACACCATAGTGGGTAAACATATAAGCTATAGCCTCCAAGGCAAGATATACCATCATTTTCACCACTAGGTTCATTAGGAGTGTTCAAATCATCTTCAAACAAGACATTATACCTAAAGAGAGCATGATCTATCTTACGGGCATATTTAGAACAAGTAAGTTCGTTACTCTCTAAAAGACAATTATCAAGTTTCAAAGAGGTTTCAAGTACAAGATTATTCCTATGAGCTACGCAAACCATGGAATCCATATCACAAGCATAGCTCACGGGTTCACTCCTAGTTTGTTGACCAACATTCTCAAATAGTTCACTCACTTGAGTTCCATTAATTACAACACACATAACCTCAAGTGGTGGGAAAGTTTCACAAATAAGATGATCAACACCATTTACACAAGACAATGTACTCTCGTTCAACATATTATGATACGAGTGCGATCATATAGATGGACTCTTGTGGGTGTGTATTGAATTCTTCCAAGTGTGTGTGCAAGAGAAGCGTAATTAAGGGCCCAAATACACACAAAAAACAACCCACTACAAATACTAAAGGGGTAGCCCACTCTTGAAGGGCTATTATGAACTTTTCACACTATTTTTGTAATACCTATAAATATAACCTTTTAGGGTTTCATTCATTAGACTTTGATGATAATGAATGTTGTATAACATTGAAAGACAAGTCCTCTCTCCTTGAGGCACTAATCCAAAACTTGTAACTAGGGTGATACTAGGGTGGAATCACTAGTGTTGCATTCTTGCTTAGAACGTTGGGTGCTAGAGGAGGTTGAGGTCTCACTTGTGCTCACCGAAGAGAGTAGGTGTTCCTATTATCATTGTATGAAGGGTCTAGGTGCTTGAATACACTTAGGTTCTTAGTTCATGAGATAGTGTATGTCACTCTATCTATCCTTTCTATTCTTGCAATCTTGTAACATTTGTATCTCGTATTGTACCTGTTTGTGTTGTTGTTATTATTCCCATTGTTAAGTTCATCTTGTTCTTCATCTTCTTGTTGTTAAATCTAGTTTGGTGGCTATTTGGGGGTTGAAACACACCCTTATATTTTGTTCTTCTTGTTATTGTAGTGAATCTGAAAGTGGTCACAAAATAAGTCCACGGGTTCTTCAAACTAGTGGACTGATTTGGTGTTTGTTTTGTGGATTCCATAGTTTTTCCCGTATCATTTGGTATCAAAGAGGAGGTCACGAGTTTGAATCCCGCTTACACCATGCGCAGGTTCGAGGATAAACCTTTCCCAAAGAAAGGGGGGAATGATGGCACCCAAAGGGTGGCCACCTATCTCAGGTTGGCCTTGGTTGGGGGTGTGGGTCGGGTTTGTGCCCCGTATGGTTCAGGGCCTATAAAGGGTGGGTTGCGCCTGTTGCTATCAGCTATAGCTTTTAGTGTAGTTGGTTAGTGGTTTACTCTTAAGGTTTGGTATCAAAGTCATCGTTGATTTTGTTCTAACAAGATCAATCTTGGGTTTGAGACTTGAAAACTATATAAAAAAAAAAACTAAAAACTGAAATTTTAGAAAAATTGCAATCTGTCCATTATTGTTGTCTTGGCCGAAATTGTGTTCTTGTGGTGTTCTTGGCCAAGATTTGTTCTTGAGTCTAGGTCTAGGAGTCTTTTACTTGTCTTGTGTGTTTGTAGTGTTAGTTTTGTTCCTCACTAACACTTTGAGTCAATCCAAACTTGAGCTTGAATTGTTAATATTGTTGTTGTGAACAAAGTGTGGCCGATTGAATGTTGTTGTTGTTCTAGCTTTGTCCGAGTTGAAGGCCTTGTGTTGTGGTATTTTTGTAGATCTTGAAAGATTGTTTTAGTGTTCTTTTTGTTCATCACAACCTTCACCTTTTGTAAAATCGAAAACACAACATAAAGGGGACTTAGCCGATTGTTGTTGCTATCCTTGTGGTCTTGGCCGTGAGATTGTTCACCTTGTTGTGGTGGACTTGTTGTTCTTGAGAGATTGTTGTTGGTTGTTCTTGTTGTGGTTGTTGTGTTCTTGAAGGTCTTCACCATATTCATCACCTTGTTAATATTAAAGTGAACTTAGATCTTAAAAAGGTGAAAGACAAGGTGTAGTATTTATTGAATCTTGAAAGACCCCCAACCACCAAAAAAATTTACATCACATCTCAACCTTTTTCCATAAAACAAGGGTCTATGTTTTAAGGAGAAGTACAAGTCTAGTCAAAGACTTTTAAGTCTTGAAATTTGAATTGAAAAAGGAGCTTCAAAGACTAGTTTGTATTTCCCTCCATTGAACAATTTCCATCAAAGTCCAAATTGTGAAATTAAAATTTGTCAAGGATCGAACCACTAGTGGACTACCACGTGGACCGCCACATCACCATATACACTGTTCATGAAACAATTTTGGCTCAAATTTTAGATTTCTTAGTTTCATTTTATTGTCTGTTAGTTCGTTTGTTGGTTCGAACACTAATTGACAACCTAGTAATCTCCTACTATCTTGTAAGTTAGTTTTGTATCCGTTTGTTCGTGTTTACGTTTGTTGTGTACTTTTATCTTTTTGAATTCGTTGTTAGTTATTGACTCAAGTCCTACAAGATTTCGTTTGAGTTTCAAACAAAAATCCATTCCGGGACAAGAGTAGACTCGACACTCAATCACTCACGAAGTACAAGCCGCTTTCAACACTTGTGAAACCAAGTGTGAGGTAAAAATCAAGAGTGAGAATGTGGTGAGACATTTTTGAGCTAACAAGTTTGTTTGTTTTCTTTGTTTGTTGTGTCTTTTGTTAGGTACAATGGCTGCCCATAATTTCAATGCCACATGTGATCGTATCAATGACAATATTGAAGATATGAAACGGCACATTGAAATTATATGCCAATTGCTACCCAAACTCTACCCACAAAATCCAATTGTCCAAGCACCTTGCGTTGAGAGCTTCCCGGAGGAAGTTGTTGCCTAACTTGTAAGTAAAACTTGTCCACCACTTGAGAATATGTGTGATATGATTAATGAGTCTCAAGTGAGTAAAGAATTTAAAAATATTGGTCAAGAAAAAAGGAGTGAACCCGTGAGCCTATGTTGTTGTAAGGATTCTAATGTTTGCTTGGCTCATAGGGTTAATCGTGTGCTTGACATATCTTTGGAACTTGATAATGATTTCTTAGAGAGTGAATGTTCCAAATCTGTTCGCGGGTTAAATCATTCACTCTTTAGGTACAATGTCTTATTTGAAGATAGTTTAAACACTCCTAATAGACCTAGTGGTGAAAATGATGGTATAGCTTGCCTTGGAAGCTATAGCATATATGCTAACCCACTATGGTATGACAACATTCCTCCTAAAGATGGAAATCTCTTCTTGGAAAATGAGAGTACTCTTAAGGGTAAGGAATGTGTGGTCTTGGAAAATACTTCTTCTATTACTTTGTATGGCTTTTTCGAGGACACCATAGTAGAAATAGAAGTAGAATTGAGTGCCATCTTTATCTACTCTCTCTTTACTTATGATGATATGTATGCCAATGTAGAGAGTAAGCCGTGTGGTTGTGGTAAAGACTACGGGAAATGGGTGTGTTGTTTAGACCCGTGTCTATGGCCACTCTTCCCATTTGATCCCAGTGCCATCTTAGGATGGGGAAGATTTTCTCTCGGCTTAGGTGTGTTTCTTTTGGGTGCTTATCATAGCAAAGTCCTTGGTGAATTTGATGATGGCTTCATAATGTTTAACACTAAGAACTCTTGGTTATATGTCAAATATGAACCACCTTGGCATGTCAAGATTTCTTGTTGGCCGAGACTTGAACTCAAAGGGTCCTCAGTTTCTTTTTTTTGGTGTGGGATATTTTGAGTGTTTTGAGTGCATACCATTATTGTTTATTTTTGCTAATCCTAACCCTCATGCCATGAGGAAGTGTGCTTGTTTGTCTTATCTTTTGATTTTGCAAGGCATGGATTCGAGGTCGAATCCTTTTCAAGAAGGGGAGGATGATACGAGTGCGATCACGTAGATGGACTCTTGTGGGTGTGTATTGAAGTCGTCCAAGTGTGTGTGCAAGAGAAGCATAATTAAGGGCCCAAATACACACCAAAAATGGCCCACTACAAACACTAAAGGGGCAACCTACTCTTAAAGTGTTATTATGGACATTTCACACTATTTTTGTAATACCTATAAATAGAACCTTTTAGGGTTTCCTTCATTAGACTTTGATGATAATGAATGTTGTATAACATTGAAAGAAAATTCCTCTCTCCTTGAGGCACTAATCCAAAACTTGTAACTAGGGTGATACTAGGGTGGAATCACTAGTGTTGCATTCTTGCTTAGAACGTTGGGTGCTAGAGGAGGTTGAGGTCTCACTTGTGCTCACCGAAGAGAGTAGGTGTTCCTATTATCATTGTATTAAGGGTCTAGGTGCTTGAATACACTTAGGTTCTTAGTTCATGAGATAGTGTATGTCACTCTATCTATCCTTTCTATTCTTGCAATCTTGTAATGTTTGTATCTCGTATTGTACCCGTTTGTGTTGTTGTTGTTATTCCCATTGTTAAGTTCATCTTGTTCTTCATCTTCTTGTTGTTAAATCTAGTTTGGTGGTTGTTTTGGGGTTGAAACACACCCTTATATTTCATTCTTCTTGTTGTTGTAGTGAATCCGAGAGTGGTCACCAAATAAGTCCACGGGTTCTTCAAACTAGTAGACTGATTTGGTGTTTGTTTTGTGGCTTCCGTAGTTTTTCCTGTATCATATTGGCTTCAACACTAGGTGGACATAAATTGATCTTACAAGAAGATTAAATTTGGTCATCAATAGGATCAAATAGTGTATCCACACTCACAACATGTACATCATCAAAAAGAGGAAAAGAATCATTAGACTCATAAGTAAGTAAGTCACTACTCATACTCAATGGGCTACTAGCCACACAATTCCCAGTTTCACGCATAAAAGTGTAAGAGTTAGCTATTTTACCTTGTAGATCACATGAGCTATAGTCTTCATCTTGACGTGTGTCCGGGCAACCCACTTGCTCCCTTGGACCTACCATACGATCCAATCTTTCATTCATCATAGCCATGTCTCGGGAAATAGTGTCAAGGTACGCCAAAATGACATTGGTGACATTGTTGTCCATGGTTTGAGAGGTGGAAGCCTTGGGTTCCATTGCAATTGTACCTAAAACAGACAAAGAAACAAACCTACAAAATGAAAAAACAAGATTAGTAGTAAAAGCTCCTCACCAACACTCGTAGACACTCACTTTTGTGATCCTCACAATTGGAGCGGCGAGTATTGAAAGTTGCTTATACTTCGGTAGTCAATAAGATGTCAATTCTACTTAGCGGCCGGAATAGATTCTTGTTTGATCAACTCAAGACACAAAATAGAAAATTCTACTTACGAGCTTGAAACAAAGAAGTTCAATAAGTCAAAACGAGAAAAGCACACAAAGAACGAAAACACGAAAAAAAAGCGGACTCAAACAACTAATTCACAATCTAGTAGGTGATTACTAGTTGCAAATTAGTACTAAACTCAAGAAATGAAACTAAGGAAACAAATAAAAGAAACTTATAAATCTGAAATTTTTAGCCTAAGGTTGTTTTTGGAGGGTGATGATGTGGCAGTTTGGTGACGTGGCAATTTGGTGACGTGGCAGTTTGGTGACGTGGCAATTTGGTGACGTGGCTGTTTGCAATTTAGATTGGTCAAATTTTAATTTGGAATGGTGAAAATCAGCTTTGGGAGGGAAACAACAAGCTTGGAGCTTCTTTTTTTTTTTTTAATTTCAAAAAGGTTTGACTTCCTTGCACCCTTTTGGCAAGACACCTTTTTGAAAGGTTGTTGTCTCTTCCCTCTTTTGTTAGTCTTGGAATAAGCTCTTACTCCTTTTTGGTAAACAAGACTTTTGAAAGCCCTTTTGTCCCCATTCTTTTTTAGATGTCTTGGGTTTACACAAAACCACACTCCTTTATTAACTCTTTTAGATCAAACCACTCCCTTTTGTATGTTCTTTCTCAACAATACATGAAGAACAACAACAAGAATAACATTCAAGAATGGAAACCAACCCAAATGCGCTCCAAATTGACTTATTTTTGTTTCTTTTAGCTCACGTTGAACTCCACAACAACAAGAACATCTTTCAAACCCACATCCTCAACAACAAACATCAACAACACACTTTCAATGAAGAAGAGGCTAATACTAGAAACAACCAAAACACATAAAAATCTCCTAAATATAAGATACAAATTTCGGACTAGACACTAAAAGCGGGACAGAATGTTTCTCTTTTGGATTTTTAACACCTTTTTTTATGATTTTCGAGTTAACAAGCCCAAGATTGATTTCGTAGGAACGAAATCAATCCTTGCTTTGATACCAAATGATAAGGGAACGACCACAGAACACTAAAAACAGTCCACAAACTCAAGACAAACCCGAGAGCACAATGAACAAAACACGGGCAGCAACAACACAAAGAAAGCGAGACAAGAACAAAAGGAT
>NW_025849292.1:0-2103 GCF_002878395.1 Capsicum annuum
AGGGATACCTCCTGATAGAGATATAGAGTTTGGGATTTACCTTCTTCCCGATACTCAGCCCATTTTTATTTCTCCTTACCATATGGCCCCTGCAGAACTTAAGGAGTTGAAAGAGCAAGTCAAAGATCTACTAGGTAAGGGTTTCATATGGCCCAGTGTTTCTTCTTGGGGTGCTCCTTTGTTGTTTGTGAGAAAGAAAGATAGCTCTTTGCGTATGTACATTGATTACCGCCAACTGAATAAAGTCACCATAAAAAATAAGTACCTCCTTTCGAGAACAGATGATTTGATTGACCAATTGCGAGGTGCAAGTCATTTCTCAAAGATAAACCTTCATTCCGGCTATCATCAACTCAAAGTTAGGGAGTATGACATCTCGAAAACCGCTTTCTAAACTCGTTATGGCCATTTTGAGTTTCTTGTTATGTCTTTCGGGTTAACTAATGCCCCAACAACTTTTATGAAGCTCATGAATTGAGTGTTCAGACCATCTCTGGATATGTTTGTCATAGTGTCCATCTCTGAACTGTCTTGCAAACCCTTAGAGATCACAACTTGTTTGCCAAGTTTAGTAGGTGTGAGTTTTGGCTAAGGTCAGTTGCTTTTCTGGGTCATATCATTTCTTTCGAGGGTATTAGAGTTGATCCCCAAAAGACCGAAGCTGTTAGAAATTGGCCTAGACCTATATCTCCGACTGATATCCAAAGTTTCTTGGGTTTAGCTGGCTATTACTACCGTTTTGTTGAGGTTTTCTTCTCTATAGAGTCTCCTATGACTTGGTTGATCCAAAATAAAGTGAAGTTCTTGTGGTCCGAATCTTGTGAGAAGATTTTTCAGGAGTTAAAGACTCGACTACTTTCAGCCCCTGTTTTGACTTTTCCTAATGGTGTTGATGGTTTTGTGGTGTACTGTGGTGCTTCGAGATTTGGGTTGGGTTGCGTATTGATGTAGAAGGGTAAGGTGATAGATGATACTTCTAGACAGTTGAAACCCCATGAGAAAAATTACCCCACCTATGACCTTGAGTTGGCTGCTGTTGTGTTTTCTTTAAAAATTTGGAGACACTATTTGTATGGTGTCCATGTTGATGTTTTCACTGATCATAAGAGTCTGCAGTATGTGTTTACCTAGAGAGAATTGAATCTTAGGTAGAGACGATGGTTAGAATTATTAAAGGACTATGATATGAGTGTGCTGTACCATCCGAGAAAGGCCAATGTTGTGGCGGATACCCTAAGTAGAGTGTCCATGGGTAGTGTTTCGCATGTGGTAGGAGTTAAGAAAAAGTTGGATCGTGATGTACATTGTTTGGCTAGATTTGGAGTTAGGTTGTTTGACTCTGCTGAAGGTAGTGTAGGGGTTCAGAGTAGTTCCAAATCCTACTTGGTTTTAGAAATGAAGGAAAAGCAATACTTAGATGCTAGTTTGGTCAGACTGAAGGACTAAAAAGTAAAGGTTTTCTCCCAAGAGGGAGATGGTGTGTTGAGATTGTAGAGTAGATTGTGTGTCCTGAATATTGATGATCTGAGATAGAAGATTATGGCTGAAGCGCATGGGGAGCAATATTCTATTCATCCTGGTGCCACCAACATGTACCGAGACTTGCGAGAAATCTATTGGTGGAGTGGCATGAAGAAAGATATAGCAATGTTTGTAGCTAAGTGTGCAACATGCCAACAGGTTAAGCTTGAACACCAAAGAACTGGTGGTATAATGCAAGAGTTTAGTATTCCCACCTGGAAGTGGGAAGAGATAAATATGGACTTCGTGATTGGTTTACCGCCTTCCCGGCGCCATCATGATTCCATTTGGGTTGTTGTTGATAGGTTGACTAAGTCTGCTCATTTCTTGCCTGTTCATACATTATATACTGCTGAGGATTATGCTAGATTGTATATCCGAGAGCTAGTCAGAATGCATGGAGTTCCCTTGTCTATAGATTCGGATAGGGGTACTCAATTTACTTCGCAATTTGGGAAAGCTTTTCAGAAGGGTCTTGGTACCTAAGTGCTTTTGAGTTCTGCTTTTCATCCACAGACCGATGGTCAGGCTGAGCGGACCATCCAGACCTTAGAGGATATGTTGAGAGCTTGTGAACTTGAC
>NW_025849293.1:0-2295 GCF_002878395.1 Capsicum annuum
TTCAAGAACTCCAAGAACCATCATTCAATGGCACGATTAACATCTCAAAAATGAGTATCGATCTAAAGTTTATCATTCAAGGTATGTGGGGTTTTTCAACAAGAACTCTCTTTCGTTCTCGTGCCCAAAAGTAATTTTCTTTTTAAAGGCATGATTTTTATGAATTTGAAGCATGAACCCATATCTTATGATGATTTTTATGAAATCTTGATGTTTATGATTTTGAAAGATGAATTTACATGTGTGGAGATATAAAGCATGAATCTTGAACAATATTTATCATAATTTTGATATTTGGGTCGTGAATCTCCATTTAAAATTGTATTTTTTTAGAAAGAGTGTGTTATAAGCACATTGATGTTGAATATTTGAGATATTTTGAATGATTTGACCTTTTGGTCTTAATGGAGTTGATTTGAACTCGAGTGTGAATGAAATCCACAACGTGTTTGATTTTAATAGATGGGAAGCATGATGGCTCCCGATGTATATTTATATATTATTAAAATTATTTTGTTGTTGATTGTCTTTGAAATGATCTGAGCTAAGTCTGGGAGAAATCTTTAGCACCGAGTGGGAGGTATAAAGTGACCTTACTTCCCTAGAACTACGTGCCCCCGTAGGAGTGAGCCTAAGTCTGAATTATATAGTGATCACTAGTTTGTGTGGATTTGATATCGATAGTCCTACTCCGATGGAAAGGATAGGACGGCTCTTCCCAATGTGGTTTGTATGTTGGAATCCATGTAGCTCACATGGTTTATGTCGGTTATAGGATCTCCCCGTGTGTGTGTGTTTCCTTGTGTCTATGGTGAATGGTGAAGTGATTTGAAAGTGGAACTGTGTAAGTTATTCTTTCGAAAGATTTAAATGATATTTACATTATGAGAATTGATATTCTTGATGAATTAAAAGTGATTGACAAATTATATGATGACTCACATGTGTTATTGTACTTATTTCATCATCTCATGATTATGATGATTTTCTTCGGGCTATGTGAGTCTTTCATACATCCTGTATATTTCTTATAGATATTTATGATGATGATGTTTATACAACTGCATACACCCCTATTTACTCGGTTCCTTTCTATGGTACTGACCCACATCTTCGAATATGGACTTCATTTTCTCGGAATGTAGGTTCAGGTGCTCAGTTCCAAATTCGATAGTGATTCTTCGGGTACGCTGTTCTACATCCTCTGTTGTGGTGAGTCCTCATGTTCTGAGGACGTGATGTTTGATGTTTGGTTTATGGAATTGTTTACATTTGATAACTGAGTATGAGTTAGTTGGGGCATGTCTCAATGGCTTTATGGTTTTATTGATTTTCTTAGAGGCTTGTCAGACAAGTATAAATGTTGGGAGTTGACTAATAAGTCCTATTTTGTTATCTTTCTGAAATTCTTTTATTCTTGGATGATGATTACTCTGTTGATATTTAAGGGTTATTTATAGAAACCCCATTGATTTGTGTTGAACTAAATGAAAATGGCTCTAAGAGTTTGCTTGGGGCTACTCGTATCCTCAAGCACCGTGTGACGCTATGGGACCCATTTTCTGGGGCGTAGCAAAATGTTCCCAAGGGGGGGATATTGTAACGTCCCCAAACTTTTCCTAGCTAAATTTTGTCCCTAAAGTGTCAAGATTTGGCTTCTATAATGATTTAAACTTATTTCCCTATGGAATTCTATAGCTTTCAACTTTTCATTACGTATATGACTAAATAAGCTTTCCGTTGATATATGATTTGTCCAAAACGGACACTCGGTGAAGAAGTTATGGCTATTTTATGTGCTAGGAGTAAATCATTGTCATGTTGGTTTTTAGCACATCACGTAGATGGTTTAATTAGCAATTTTCAAATTCCAGTGCGACCTCGCGATAGTGGCGCATCACGGAGGATCCCAATTTCGCATTCGTCAATTTTCAATGAGTCATCGTTATAGTGGCGCATCGCTGTGGCCCATAAAATCGGGCACCAGTTATATTTTTACTCCATCTCATTAAGGGTAAAATGGTACTTCTCCAACCCCTTATTATTTCTAACACGGGATTTAATCCCAAGACCATCAAAGTAAGATTATTTTCATCAAAATCTCTTAAGAAACTCCATAAGGGTTTCAAACTAAAAATCCTCATAACTCAAGATTCGGCCGTGAGTTTTTGAAGATAATTAGAGATTTGCAATCCCCAATCCGTAAGTTTCAAGAATCATTCATTATTCTTCGAAATAGAGGTACGTGGGTTTTATCCTAAAACCTACTCCATCTTATTAAGGATAAAATGGTAC
>NW_025849294.1:0-429 GCF_002878395.1 Capsicum annuum
GTGGATTTCTTTCACACTCGAGTTCAAAACAACTCCGTTAAGACCAAAAGATCAAATCATTCAAAATATCTGAAATATTCAACATCAACGTGCTTATTACATACACTTTCTCAAAAAATACAATTTCTAATGGGGATTCATGACCCAAATATCAAAATCATGATAAATATCAATCAAGATTTATGCTTTATATCTCCACACATGTAAATTCGCCTTTCAAAATCATAAACATCAAGATTTCATAATAATCATCATAAGATATGGGTTCATGCTTCAAATCCATAAAAATCAAATAAAAATCATGCCTTTGTAAAGAAAGGTACTTTGGGTAGAAGAACAAAAGAGAGTTCTTGTTGAAAAACCCCAAATACCTTTAATGATGAACTTTAGATCGATACTCGTTTTGAGATGTTAATCGTGCCTTTGAAT
>NW_025849294.1:529-6268 GCF_002878395.1 Capsicum annuum
CTTCTAATAGGCTTTAATATAGGGTTTGGATAAATTTTGGGTGAGGGGGAGTAACCAAAACGCCCCTAAAAATCAAATAATTCTCGAATCTATCTTTTGGTAGACTGTTTTGATAGTCTGAAGTAGATCAACCATAACATTTTACTCTAATATTCAAATTGGATGAAACCAATTTCATTAAAAAGAGGACTCTCATATCTTTCCTTTGATATATAGTATCTCACCCATATCATTGTGTATGAGGAGTTATGATCATTTGAATTTGACCCAAAAATTCGCTTTTAATAGGCTGAAGTAGATCGACCATAACTTTTTGCTTCGATAGACAAATTGGATGAGAATAATTTCATTGGAAAGAGGACTCGCAGATTTTTTTGTTGATATATAATAGATCACCTATATCATTATGTACAAGGAGTTATGATCATTTAAATTTGGAGTAAAAATACGCCAGGCCTCAGTACTTTTTCCTGCACGTTTTACTGTTCACTACTATTCACAGTTCGATCGGAATGTTCATAACTCATCGCTCGGGTGTCCATTTTGGATGATCCATATATTGTTCGAAAGATTATTCGATACTATACGCTATGGTGGGTCATAATCTAAAACATTTTGCATGGAAAATTTATAATGCATTCTAGAAGATAGAACCCAACACGTTTACGCACAAAATTTCAACAAAAAATTTCCCAAGGTATTACATCATTAATATTAATCATAACATCAATATATATATATATATATATATTGTAGCCAAATCATTGAAAAATACAAGCCCCAATACTATAAAGTGTAAGAGAAGCAAGAGAAGATATATCAAAGAATCTGACCATTCATTGTCAACAAATTATAATAGTAAGTGTATGACCATGAATATACATATGTTATAAACACTCAACACATTACCGGGCTTTATATGTTTATTAGCATGGTCACTTACAAACCATTGTTACACCCTCTAGAATCTCTCTTATTAGTCATGATTCACAAAAAGGAATTTTTTGGCATAAACATATGTTTAGTCCTTAGGCTTGAGCATAATATAAGTAAGAAATAATTCAAGGGTCACATAGTAAACTAGCAAATAGCTACGGGGTAGCATAGCCATATATTTAATTTATAAGACTTTCCAATTCTATCCAAGTAGTGACAATAAGATAACTAATACAATATGCACATGATTTAAAAAAATCAACATCATGAATAACCCACTTAGTGTGTTTATCCATCATATTACCAAGCATATTCTTGGAGTCTCTAAAGTATTTAGGTCTCTGATAAAGTTACATAGTTCAAGCTTATGATGGGTCAAGTCCTACTTGTAATATCCCAAATTATCTTCTTGAAGTCTAACTTCTACCAGAAATTAGACTAAGTTATCCAAATTGTGTCTCAAATATTTATCAATCCACACTATTTCTATAGGACAATTCTTCCTTAAGTATTCCTCTTACATCATCAAAATATCTAAGGGCAATATGACAAGTAGGAATATCTAGGTTAACTTACACTTAATATGAGTGAACAAATGTTTTATATCCTTCTACAGTCACTACTCAGAGAAAGATTCTTGCATGAAAGGTCTGTTAAGGAAGAGAGACCAAATTCAATTACAGCAAGTGAACTAGTTCAGCTAAGACAATGTAACACTGTCTCGGGGCTGAGGTATGTAATATAGTGTCTTGTTCCTTTGTTTTGAATATTTAGATCTTTTTGTCTTTGTGAAACATGCTCTACTAATTAATTGGCTTCACATTCATGCATTACTTTTAAGATGAACAATACAACTTTTTCTTTTTGAATCCTAAACAGGTTTCAGCTTTAGGTATGACACTTTTCATTAAATCTAATAAAATGTCATATGTATCTTACAATTTATATGAACTATAATTAGTCACCCCTACACGTACTTATTTATAGAAAGTTTCGGGTAATTTTTGAAAATAGATGCTCACATCGATGATATGATCAGAATGATTGAAGGGAAATATCCATATGTAATCGATGCTTCTAACTATGGAAACATTCCCTGTTATATCAAACACAGGTAGTGTTACAGTTCTCTTGATTTGATTTAACCTCAATGTGGTTATAACTGCCTAAATTTGCATTATATTTTGACCATCAACTTCAATTTACGTGTAAAAGTAAAGCAATATGGAATACTCATCTCAAAGTTCTTTTATAATGCCTACCAACACTAACAATGTTCAGTTTATTAACTGAAGATTGACAACCAAAAAATCTATTACTACAACCAAATTCACAACCAATAGTCAATCACAATACCAAATATCTATTCTTTAATATTAAGGCTTGCTCTCATATTGTTATTGTATCATCTTGGTTGTCAACAAATTTGCTCCATTGATTTTTCAATTTAAATTCAGCCCACATTGCCAAATTTGTCATGGCCTTGACCATAGCATGTGTTTGTTGAATGAGTGGGCTACATCAACTGATCACTAGCCTAGCAATCAAGTTCAGTGTACTGGCATACACAATGGTTTCACACTCCGCTTGAAGATCAGATCTCCTACATTGGCTTCAGACAAACTAAACCGTAGGTAGCTCAAAATAGCAATTGGACTTGGCACTTTTCAGACAAAAAAATTATTGGTGTTTGAACTCAAAGAGCCTAGGTAGCTGGATAAAGCTAATAGGACATCTATATTAATAGTGTTAGTTATAGAGGATTTCAGTTTTGTTTTTTCCGTGAAGTATTTGTGTAAATAATGTATATATGGTGTTCATGCGTATTTATGAAAGCGAATTATGGTAATTTGATATATATATATATATAGGTATATACACATTGGATTAATGCCATTAGAAATTGTATAATTATATATATAAGGACAAAAACTTATCTGAATAGGCTTTTTAGGACCATTAAACTGGTGGTTGAAAATCTTAGCACCAAATGTACTTTTAGGGCTAGATTTTTGTTGGTCGCAAAATCTATTTAATTGGGGACTAGAAATATGGTCCCTAAAAGCATTTTAAGAACTAGTTTTATGCTGCTCGCAAAAATTATTTTAAGGACCAGCTAGTTTACCCTGTCGTGAACAACCTTTAGCTAAGGAGGCTACAGGGACGGGTGGCAACCAGCTTTTTCATCGTTAGAAGATAATTAAGACCAGGTATTTAGGCTATTTGGGATGAGATATATCATTGCAAAAAGATAACTGGACCGGAGTTTTGTCTATAGAGCAAGGTTTTTAGAGACCGGCTTTGTTGTGTCGTTGCTATTGAGAAGTAATGGCGGAGCCTGTTAGGACGGGACGTGACCAATTTTATTTTCATCCTAAAAGACCAATTGGGACGAGATTTGGACTTTTTGGGACCAAATTTCCCTTCCTTATAGGCCATTTTTATTGTAGTGTAAAATATTGTGCCTGCTCCTTACTACTACTTGAATACACAATAATGTCATTAATGAACACAACAAAAAAAGAGTATAAATATTGTTAGAAAACAGGGTTTATTAAATCTATCAATGCAACTGGGGCATTCGTCAGCCCAAAAGACATCACTTAAAACTTATAATGACCATAACGGATCCTGAAAGTTATCTTTGGAATATCCTCTGTCCAAATCCTCAACTGGTGATAATCAGACCTCAAATCTGTCTGTATAAAAAATAATGTCCGTAGAAGTTTGTCGAACAAATTAACAATGTGAGGCATAAGATAATGTTTCTTCATCGTCACATTGTTAAGCTGCCTATAGTCAATACCCAAACGCACTGAATTATCTTTCCTATTTACAAACAAAATAGGGGCTCCCCATAAGGACACACTCGATCTAATAAAAGCCTTACCAAGAAGATCCTGAAGCTAAGAATTTAGCTCTTTATTCTTAATAGGAGCCATATGATAAGGTGCCACAGAAATAGGTCGGGTGCAAGGCTCAAGGTTAATAGCAAACTTAATCTCATGGACAGAGGGAATACCTGGCAGGTCGGTAGAAAATATGTTGGGAAATTCACGAACAATAGGAATGGAGTCTTGCGATGGACTCTCAACATGTGTATAACATACGTAAGCAAGATAAGACTCAATATCTCTACACATAAGCCTCCTAGCATAAACATAGGAAATAATCCCCTTCGACTCGAGGCTAACCACTGCTTACCACACTACTAGGGGTACACTGAGCTTGACTAAGCTAATGATCTTGGCTAAACTATCCATGACTGTATGCTAGTGGGATAACCAGTGCATGCCCAGAATCCATTGAAATCTAACATATCAAGAATACTAAGATTAGCATAAATATCCATATCACTAACTACCATAACACATGAACGAAATATATGATCCACTACTAAAAAATCATCCATGTGAGTAGATATGCACAATTGCACATATAATAAATCACTAGTCAAGTCCAATCGTGGTATATGATAAGTAGATATTAAGAATAAGTGAATGCAGGACCACATAAAGAATGAGCTAACTTGCGGCACACCAAAAATCTATTTGTAGCGATAGAATTTGAAGCCTTAGCATTGATTATAGTAGGTACTGCATTTAACTGGCCATACCCACCACCTGGCTTGGCACTTAACCAACCTCTAATCTTGTCAACCTGAGTACAACCTCAAGCACCCCGCTAACCACCCTTGCGACCTCACAAACTACCTCTATGAGAGGTAAAAATAAACCAAACAGGGTAGCACCCTTGGCTAAAAAACCCATCGCCCCTCGACTAGGGAAATCTCTCAATAAATGAAGGAGATGTCCACAAGTAAAACAAGATTCAAGACTAATATCATAACTCACAGATATAGCCGAATCGGAGTAACCACCACGTCTACCATGGACTACAAATGAACATTTGAAAGACTGATCATTTCCCAAACCGACCTTCTTTAGTAGTCTGAAGAGCTTCTTGGGCCTCTTATTGTAGGCCTCACGATGCATGTTCTCTATCACTTTAGCATGATCTGAAATAATAACAAAAATCCTACCCACAATGACTAAACTCTATGTAACAATCGAATAGAGGAGTCTCAGTCCTCTCAAAAAATAGAGAACTATCTTATACTCAGTATCCAAAATATAAGTCGCATGCCTAGTCAACTCATGGAAATAAGAATCTTACTGTGTGACTTTCATAGAACTCAATTCTAATATAATAAACTAACCCCTAAGTCAATCTCAAAGGATACGTGACATATACTTCTCTAAGAACATCTCAAAGAATTGAGCCCATGATAGGGGTGAAGATCCAACTGGACTAAAACTCATAAAACCTCTCCACCTGGGCTGAGCGAACAAATCAAACTAAATTATGGTGTATTCGACATCACGAGTCCTAATGAGGCCTAAACCATAAAGCCTATCCTTACCTGTATTAAGAAACTGAAATGCATTCTCTTCAAGAGTACAAGAAAACCTAAGTGGACCAAAACCTCAAAAACCTACCCAGTATCTCCTGCTCCTCAACAGATATAGTAGGCTAGGTCACAAATAGCTGAGCGATTGTCTTCTAAATTACTCCCGGCATAGGAGAAGAGGAACCTTAACTAAACAATCTACAATTGTAGGTTGCACTCATGCCCTAGAAATCTGCGTACCATTAATAATACCCAACAACAAAACCAAGGAATCACTAAGAAAAAAAGAAGGAATAAAATATAGTGGATCAAAGAATGGTCCCTATCGTACCGCTGGTTTTGGAGGAGGAATCTCTGGCTCAAGTGAAGGAATAGGGTTTTGGAGAGGCTCA
>NW_025849295.1:0-601 GCF_002878395.1 Capsicum annuum
CTCATTTTTTAGTATCTTTTTAATTTATTTGATAATTCACTGTATTTGGTTCCTCAGTCATCGTGTAAAATGTAAGAAATTCTTACGTTTAATATTTTTTTTATAAAACGTAAGAATTTTTTACGTTTTACAAAAAAAAAAAATGTAAAGCGTAAGAAATTGTAAAAGTCAACTCCGTTAATTGATCGTTAAGAAAAAATTAGAAAACATAATAAATTATTACGTTTAGCCCATTTTGGTAATTTTTTAAATAGGTGACCTATTTTGGTCACTTTTTAAGTTTTGTGGCTCATTTTGGTTCTGAGTTCACATATATCTTATTTATTTAATAATTTTCAATAGATGAGCCATATATTGCAACAATTTAGTCATTTGTTACAATAAATGTCTATATTTGTTGGATAATTTTCAATAGATGAGTTAGCTATTGCAACAGGTTAGTCATCTGTTGCAACAGATGTCTATATATCTTTGGTCATTTTCAACAAATGTCTTTAACTGTTTGGTCTTTTGCAACAGATTACTCATCTATTGCAACATGTTAATTGAAATCGTAATTGATAAGTTCAATTACGATTTCAATTAACATGTTGCAATAGAT
>NW_025849295.1:701-1407 GCF_002878395.1 Capsicum annuum
TTAATTATTTCAAATCAAATTGGTCAATTGATCATTCTACTTAAGACGAAACACTTAGTTGATTATGTAATTACTATAAAATTAATTGAAATTATAAGTGAACTTACTAATTTATCTATAATTTTAGTTAAATCAATATAGTTATTTCTAATTATGGCATGGTTTGAATTATTTCAAATAAAATTGGTCAATTGATCACTCCACTCAGGACGAACACACTTAGTTGATCGTGTAATTACCATGAGATTAATTGAAACAGTAATTGAACTTATTAATACTAGTTAAATCAATTTAGTTATTGCTAATATAGTGGCTTAATATGAATCAATAGATGACTAAGCTGTTGCAAAAGACGAGTAATCTGTTGAAAATGACCAAACAGATAAAGATATCTGTTGCAACAGATTAGTCACCTATTGCAACAGATTAGTAATCTGTTGGAAATAACAAATAGATAAAGTCATATGTTGCAACAGATTGGTCATCTATTGTAAATGACCAACAGATAAAGATATTTGTTACAACAGATGACTAATCTATTGCAACTTATGTGTATATCTATTTGATAATTTTCAACAAATGATTCATCTGTTGCAACAGATTAAATCTGTTGCAATAGGTTATACACTTAAATGATCATGTAATTACTATGAGATTAATTGAAATTGTAATTATTAAATCAATTTGGCTATTACTAATAATGGCT
>NW_025849296.1:0-7541 GCF_002878395.1 Capsicum annuum
TCTGGACTCTCCTGAAAAATGGGATTTTACTTTCTGTTCAAGGCCTTTCTATAAAATAGGATTTTACATCCTGTACAGGACCCTCCAAAAAAAATGGGACTTTACTTTTGTGTTAATGACCCTCCTAAAAAATGGGACTTTACTTTCATGTTCAAGACCCTCGTAGAAAATGGGAGTTTACTTTATATTCAGGTCCTTCCGGAAAAATGAGATTTTCACTTTCTATTTAGGACACTTATGGAAAATTAGAATTTACTTTATGTTCAGGACCCTCCTGGGAAATGGGATTTAACTCTCTTTTCAGGACCCTCTTGAAAAATGGGACTTTACTTTCGTTCAAGACCCTCCTAGAAAATCAGAATTTACTTTATGTTCCGGACCCTCCGGGAAATGAGATTTTACTTTTTGTTCAAGACCCTATAGGAAATGGGATTTTACTTTCTGTTCAGGACTCTCTTGTAAAATGGGAACTTACTTTCTGTTCAGGACTTTCCTGAAAAATGGGATTTCACTTTATGTTCAGCACTTTCTTGAAAAAATGGGATTTTACTTTCTGTTCAGGACCCTCCTGAAAAATAAAATTTTAGTTCCTGTTTAGGACCTTCCTGAAAAATCGGATTTTACTTTCTATTAAGGACCCTTCTGAATGATGGGATTTCACTTAATGTTCAGGAACCTCCTAAAAAATGGGAATTTACTATATGTTCATAACCCTCCTAAAAAATGGTATATTACTTTATGTTCAGGCCCCTCCTGAAAAAATAGGATTTTACTTTTTGTTTAGGACCTTCCTAAAAAATAGGATTTTACTTTCTGTGACCTTCCTAAAAAATAGGATTTTACTTTCTGTTAAGGACCCTCCTGAATAATGGGATTTCACTTTATGTTTTGGAACCTCCTAAAAAATGGGAATTTACTATATGTTCAGAACCCTCCTGAAAAATGGTACATTACTTTATGTTCAGGACTCTCTTAAAAAACTAGGATTTTACTTTCTGTTTAGGACCCTCCTGAAAAATCAGACTTTAATTTCTGTTCAGGACCCTCCTGGAGATGGACTTTACTTTCTGTTTAGGACCCTACTGGAATATGGGACTTTAATTTCTATTTAGGACCCGCCTGAAAAATAGTATTTTAGTTTTATTTAGGACACTCCAGATAAATGGGAATTTACATTCCATTTAGGACCCTCATAAAAAATGAGATTTTACTTTATGTTCAGGATGCTCCTGAAAAATAAGATTTTACTTTCTGTTCATGGCTCTCCTGGAAAATGGATTACTTTCTGTTCAGGACTGTCCTTAAAAATTAGGATTTTACTTTCTGTTCGGGGCCTTCCTTGAAAATGGAATTTTACTTTCCGTTCAGGAACCACCGAAAAAATGGGAATTTACTTAATGTTTAGGACCCTCCTGAAAAATAGACTTTACTTTATGTTCAGGATCCTTCGAAAAAGTGGGACTTTATTTTCATGTTCAGGACCATCCTAAAAACTGGGACTTTACTTTCATGTTCTGGACCCTCCTAAAAAATGCGATTTTACTTTCTGTTAAGGCCCCTCCGGTAAAATTTGAATTTACTTTATGTTCAGGACCCTCCTGGGAAATAGGATTCTACTTTCTGTTCAGGACCCTACTGAAAAATTGGACTTTACTTTTGTTCAGGACCTTCCTTAAATTTGAGAATTAACTTTCTGTTCAGGACCCTCCTTAAAAATAGAATTTTACTTTCTGCTCAAGGCCCTCCTAAAAAATGGGATTTTACTTTCAGCTCAGGATCCTCCTAAAAAATGGAATTTTACTGTTTGTTTATGACCCTCCTGAAAAATAGAAATTAACTTTATTCCAAGGACCCTCCTGAAAAATGGGACTTTAATTTCTGTTCAGGTCCCTCCTTAACAATGGGATTTTACTTTTGGTCAGGACCCTCCTAAAAAATGAGGCTTTACTTTTTCTTTATGACCCTCCTGAAAAATGGGAATCTAATTTATGTACAGAACCTTTCTGAAAAATGGGATTTTACTTTCTGTTCAGTGCCCTCCTAAAAATGGGATTTTACTTTCTGCTTAGAACCCTCCCAAAAAATGAGATTTTACTTTCTGTTCAGGATCATCCTGAAAAATGGAGCTTTACTTTTTGCTCAGGACATTCCTAGATAATGGGACTTTACTTTCTGTTCATGACCCTCCTAAAAAATGAAACTTTACTTTCTGTTCAGGACCCTCCTGAAAAATGGGACTTTACTTTCTGTTCAGGACCCTATAGGAAATGGGACTTTACTTTCTGCTCAGGACCCTACTAGAAAATGGGACTTTACTTTCTGTTTAGGGTCCTCTTGAAAATAGTACTTTACTTTCTGTTCAGAACCCTCCTAAAAAATGGGATTTTACTTTTGTACAAGACCTTCCTGAAAAATGGGAATTTACTTTCTATTTAGGACCCTCCTGAAAAATGAGATTTTACTTTATGTTCAGGACCCTCTTGAAAAATGGTATTTCACTTTTTGTTCAGGGCCCTCCTGAAAAATGGGATTTTACTTTCTGTTTCGGACCCTCTCGAAAAATGGAACTTAACTTTCATGTTCAGGACCCTCCTGAAAAATGGGTCCTTACTTTCATTTTTAAGGCCCTCGTGAAAAATTGGATTTTAGTTTATGTTCAGGACCCTCCTAAAAAATAGGATTTTTACTTTCTGTTCAGAACCCACCTGGAAAATCAGATTTTACTTTATGTTACGGACCTTCCTTAAAATGGGAGGTTACTTTATGTTCAGGACCTTTCTGGAAAATGGGAGTTCACTTCATTTTCAGGACCCTCCTGAAAAATAGGACTTTAATTTCTATTCAGGTCCCTCCTTAAAAATGGAAGGTTACTTTATCTCCAAGACCCTTCTCGAAAATGGGAGTTTGCTTCATTTTTAGGACCCTCCTGAAAAATGGGACTTTACTTTATCTTCAGGATCCTCCTGAAAAGTGGGAGTTTATTTTCATGTTCAGGACCATCCTAAAAAATGGGACTTTACTTTCATGTTCAGGTCCCTCCTGAAAAATACAATTTTACTTTCTGTTCAGGACCCTCCGGTAAAATTTGAATTAACCTCATGTTCAGGACCCTCCTGGAAAATAGGATTCTACTTTCTGTTCAGGTCACTGAAAAATTGGGCTTTACTTTTGTTCAGGACCTTTCTGAAATTTGAGAATTAATTTTCTGTTCAGGACCCTCTTTGAAAATAGAATTTTACTTTCTGCTCAAACCCTTCTAAAAAATGGGATTTTACTTTCTGCTCAGGACCATCCTGAAAAATGAGATTTTACTTTTTGTTTAGGACCCTCTTGAAAAATAGGACTTTACTCTCTGCTCAGGACCTTCCTGGAAAATTTGACATTACTTTCTGTTCAGGACCCTCCTAAAAAAGCTACTTTACTTTTTACGAAGGGCCCTCCTGGAAAATGAGACTTTACTTTTTGTTTAGGACCATCCTAAAAAATGAGACTTCACTTTCTATTCAGGACCCTCCATAAAAATGGGAATTTACTTTCTGTTTAGGACCTTCCCTAAAATAGGAATTCATATTATCTAAACCCTCCTGGAAAATGAACATTTACTTTTAGTTTAGGACTCTACTAAAAAATGGAAATTTACTTTATGTTCAGGACCCTCCTGTAAAATGGGAATTTACTTCATGTTTAGGACCCTCCTTAAAAATAGGAATTTACTTTATGTTTAGGACCCTCCTGAAAAATGGGACTTTACTTTATGTTTAGGACCCTCCTGATAAATGGGATTATACTTTATGTTTGGGACTATCCTGAAAAATGAGAATTTACATTCTGTTCTGGACCCACCTGGAAAATGGGAATTTACTTTTTGTTTAGGGCACTCCAACAAAATGGGATTTTACTTTCTATTCAGGGCCCTCCTGAAAAATGGAATTTTACTTTCTGCTCAGGACCTTCCTGAAAAATGAGATTTTACTTTCTATTCAGTACCCTCTTGAAAAATGGGAATTTACTTTCAACTCAGGACCTGCCCGAAAAATTGGACATTACTTTCTGTTTAGGACCCTCCTGAAAATGGGACTTTATTTTCTACTCAGGACCCTCTTTAAAAATGAGACTTTACTTTCTGTTAATGACTCTCCTGAAAAATGGGACTTCACTTTTTGTTTATTACCCTCCTGAAAAATGGGAATTTACTTTTTGTTTAGAATCCTCCTGAAAAATTGGAATTTATGTTATGTCCTGAACTCTCCTGGAAAATGAGAATTTAGTTTTTGTTCAGGACTCTCTTGAAAAATAGAAATTTATTTTATGTTCAGGATTCACCTATAAAATGAGAATTTACTTCATGTTCAGAATCCTTCTAAAAATATGAATTTACGTTATGTTCAGGACCTTCCTAAAAAATGAGACTTTACTTTATTTTCAGAACCCTCCTGAAAAATGAGATTCTACTTTATGTTTAGGACCCTCCTAAAAAATGGATTTTTACTTTCTGTTCAGGACCCTCCTGCAAAATGGAAATTTACCATATGTTCAGGACCCTCCAGAAAAATAGGAATTTACTTCATGTTCAGGACCTTACTGAAAAATGGGACTTTAATTTCTGTTCAGGTCCTTCCTGAACAATGGGATTTTACTTTTGGTCAGGACCCTCCTAAAAAATGGGGCTGTACTTTTTCTTCATGACCCTCCTGAAAAATGGAAAATTAATTTATGTTTAGGACCTTTGTTAAAATTGGGATTTTACTTTCTGTTCAGTGTCCTCCTGAAAAATGAGATTTTACATTTTGTTCAGGCTTTCCTGAAAAATAGGATTTTACCTTCTGCTTAGAACCCTCTTGAAAAATGAGATTTAACTTTTTGTTCAAGATCATCTTGAATAACGAGACTTTACTTTCTGGTACGAACCTTCTTAGAAAATGAAACTTTACTTTCTATTCAGGACCCTCCTGGAAAATGAGACTTTATTTTCTGCTCAGGACCCTACTGGAAAATTGGACTTTACTTTCTGTTTAGGACCCTCTTGGAAACTGGGACTTTAGTTTCTATTCAGGACCCTCCTGGAAAATGGGATTTTACTTTTGTTTAGGACCCTTCTGTAAAATGAGAATTTACTTTCTGTTCAGAACCCTGCTGAAAAATAGGTCTTTACTTTCATTTTCAGGACCCTCCTAGAAAATAGGATTTTACATTATGTACACAACCCTCTTGAAAAATTGGATTTTTATTATCTGCTCAAGACCCACCTAGAAAATCAGAATTTACATTATGTTTCGGACCCTCCAGGAAATGAGATTTTACTTTCTGTTCAAGACCCTCCAGGAAATGGGATTTTACTTTCTGTTTAGGACTCTCCTGAAAAATTGAACTTTACTTTTATTTAGGACAGTTCTAAAAAATGGGAATTTACTTTCTGTTTAGGACTCTCTTGAAAAATGGGATTTCACTTTATATTCAGCACCCTCTTGTAAAAGTGAGATTTTACTTTTTGTTCAGGACCCTCCTGAAAAATGGGATTTTACTTTATATTCAGGACCCTTCTGAAAAATGGAATTTTACTTCCTGTTTTGGACCTTCCTGAAAAATAGGATTTTACTCTCTGTTCAGGACCCTCCTGAATAATGGGATTTCACCTTAAGTTCAGGAGCCTTCTAAAAAATGGGAATCTACTATATGTTTAGGACCCTCCTGAAAAATAGTACATTATGTTCAGGATCCTCCTAAAAAAATAGGATTTTACTTTCTGTTTAGGACCCTCCAAAAAATGGAATTTTACTCTTTGTTCAGGGTTCTCCTAAAAAATGGGATTTTACTTTCTATCCAGGACCCTTCTGAAATTGGGATTTTAGTTTATGTTCAGGATTCTCCTAAAAAAATGGGAATTTACTTTATGTTCAAGACCCTTTTGAAAAATGGAATTTTTACTTTTTGTTCAGGACCCTCCTGTAAAATCAGAATTTACCTTTTGTTTAGGACCCTTCTGGAAAAGAAGATTTTACTTTCTGCTCAGTACCCTACTGAAAAATGAGATTTTACTTTTGTTCAGGACCCTCCTAAAAATGGGATTTCTCTTTATGTTCAGGACCCTCTTGAAAAATAGAATTTTATTTTCTGTCGAGGACCCCCCTTAAAAATACGATTTTACTTTATGTTTTGGACCCTCCTGAAAAATGGGATTTTACTTTCTGTTCAGGACCCTCCTGAAAAATGGAATTTCACTTTATGTTCAGGAGCCTCCTGAAAATGAGAATTTACTTTATGTTTAGGACCCTCCTGAAAAATGGAACTTTACTTTATGTTCAGGATCCTCCTGAAAAAATAGGATTTTACACTCTGTTCAGGGCCCTCCTGAAAAATTGGACTTTACTTTCTGTTCAGGAACCTCCTGAAAAATAGGATATTACTTTATGTTCAGAGCCCTCCTAAAAAATTGAAATTTACTTTACGTTCAGGACCCACCAAAAAAATAGGACTTTACCCTATGTTCAGGACCTTCTTGAAAAATGGAACTTTACTTTAAGTTCAAGACCCTCCTGAAAAATAGGATTTTACTTTCTGTGCATGGACCATCCTAAAAAATGAGAATTTACTTTCTGTTCAGGACCCTTCTGGAATATGAGAATTTACTTTTTGTTTAGGACCTTCCTTAAAAATAGTAGTTTACTTTATTCTAAGGACCCTCCTGAAAAATAGGAATTTTCTTCATGTTCAGGACCATCATGAAAAATGGAAATACACTTTCTGTTCAAGACTCTCTTGAAAAATTGGACTTTACTTTATGTTCAGGAACCTCCTGAAAAATTGGATTTTACTTTATGTATAGGATCCCCTGAAAAATGGGATTATACTTTCTATTAAGAACCTTTCTGAAAAATGGGATTTTACTTACTGTTAAGGACCTTCCTGAAAAATGGGATTTTACTTTCTGTTCAGGACCCTCCTAAAAAATGAGATTTTATTTTATGTTCAGCACCCTCCTGAAAAATGGGAATTTAATATATGTTCAGGACCCTCCAGAAAAATGAGACTTTACTTTATGTTCCGAACCCTCCTAAAAAAATGAGATATTACTTTCTGTTCAGGACCCTCCTGAAAAATGAGAATTTACATTCTGTTCTGGACCCACCTGGAAAATGAGAATTTACTTTTTGCTCAAGGCACTCCTACAAAATGGGATTTTACTTTCTGTTCAGGGCCATTCAGAAAAATGAGATTTTACTTTTTGCTTAGAACCCTCCTAAAAATGGGATTGTACATTTTATTCAGGGCTCTCCTGAAAAATAGAAATTCACTTTATATTCAGGTCCCGCCTGTAAAATGGAAATTTACTTCATGTTCAGAATCCTCCTTAAAAATGGGAATTTACTTTATTTCTGGACCCTTCTGAAAAATGGGACTTTACTTTATGTTCAGGACCCTCCTGAAAAATGGGATTTTACTTTATGTTTAGGACCCTCCTGAAAACTGGATTTTTACTTTCTGTTCAGGACCCTTCTGCAAAATGGAAATTTACCATATGTTCAGGACCCTCCAGGAAAATG
>NW_025849296.1:10541-46249 GCF_002878395.1 Capsicum annuum
TTTTACCTTTTGCTTAGAACCCTCCTGAAAAATGAGATTTAACTTTCCTTTCAAGATTATCTTATATAATGAGACTTTACTTTCTGCTCCGAACCTTCTTAGAATATGGGACTTTGCTTTCTGTTCAGGATCCTCCCAAAAAATGGGACTTTATTTTCTTCTCAGGACCCAACTGGAAAATGGGACTTTAATTTCTGTTTAAGACTCTCTTGGAAAATGGGACTTTAGTTCCTATTCAGGACCCTCCTGAAAAATGGGATTTTACTTTTGTCTAGGACCCTCCTGAAAAAAAAGGGAATTTACTTTTTGTTCAGAACCCTGCTGAAAAATGGGTCTTTACTTTCATTTTCAGGACCCTCCTAGAAAATAGGATTTTAAATTATGTTCACGACCCTCCTAAAAAATTGGATTTTTATTTTCTGTTCAGGACCCACCTATAAAATCAGAATAAACTTTATGTTTCGGACCCTCCAAGAAATGAGATTTTACTTTCTGTTCAAGACCCTCCAAGAAATAGGATTTTACTTTTTGTTCAGGACTCTCCTGATAAATTGAACTTTACTTTTGTTTAGGACCCTCCTGAAAAAAGAGAATGTACTTTCTGTTCAGGACTCTCTTGAAAAATAGGATTTTACTTTATGTTCAGCACCCTCTTGAAAAAATGGAATTTTACTTTCTGTTCAGGACCCTCCTGAAAAATGGGATTTTACTTTATGTTCAGGACCCTCCTGAAAAATGGAAATTTACTTTATGTTCAGGACCCTCCAGAAAAATGGGACTTTACTTTATGATCCGAACCCTCCTAAAAAAATGGGATTTTACTTTCTATTCAGGACCCTCCTGAAAAATGGGACTTTACTTTATGTTTAGGACTATCCTGAAAAATGAGAATTTACATTCTGTTCTGGACACACCTGGAAAATGGGAATTTACTTTTTGTTCAGGGCACTCCTACAAAATGGGATTTTACTTTCTGTTCAGGTCCCTTCTGAAAAATGGGATTTTACTTTCTGCGTAGGACCCTCCTGAAAAATAAAATTTTACTTTCTGTTCACGACCCTCTTGAAAAATGGGAATTTACTTTCTACTCAGGACCTACCTGAAAAATTGGACATTACTTTCTGTTCAGGACCCTCCTGAAATTGGGACTTTATTTTCTGCTCAGGACCCTCTTTGAAAATGAGACTTTACTTTCTGTTAATGACTCTCCTGAAAAATGGGACTTCACTTTTTGGTCAGGACCCTCTTGAAAAATGGGAATTTACTTTCTGTTTAGGACTCTCTTGAAAAATAGGAATTTATATTATGTTCTGAACTCTCCTGGAAAATGAGAATTTACTTTTTGTTCAAGACTCTCCTAAAAAATAGAAATTCACTTTTTGTTCAGGACCCGCCTGTAAAATAGAAATTTACTTCATGTTCAGAATCCTCCTAATAAATGGGAATTTACTTTATGTTCATGACCCTTCTGAAATATGAGACTTTACTTTATGTTCAGGACCCTCCTGAAAAATGGGATTTTACTTTATGTTTAGGACCCTCCTGAAAAATGGATTTTTACTTTCTGTTCAGGACCCTCCTGCAAAATGGAAATTTACCATATGTTCAGGATCCTCGAGGAAAATGGGAATTTACTTCATGTTCAGGACCCTCCTGATAAATAGGACTTTAATTTCTGTTCAGGTCCCTCCTAAACAATGGGATTTTACTTTTGGTCAGGACCCTCCTATAAAATGGGGCTTAACTTTTTCTTCATGACCCTCCTGAAAAATGGAAAATTAATTTATGTTTAGGATCTTTCTTAAAAATTGGATTTTACTTTCTATACAGTGTCCTCCTGAAAAATGGGATTTTACATTTTGTTCAGGCCCTCCTAAAAAATAGCATTTTACCTTTTGCTTTGAATCCTCCTGAAAAATGAGATTTAACTTTCTTTTCAAGATCATCTTGAATAATGAGACTTTACTTTTTGCTCCGAACCTTCGTAGAAAATAGTACTTTACTTTCTGTTCAGGACCCTCCTAAAAAATGGGACTTTATTTTCTGCTCAGGACCCTACTGGAAAATGGGACTTTACTTTCTGTTTAGGACCCTTTTGGAAAATGGGACTTTAATTTCTATTTAGGACCTTGCTGAAAAATGAGATTTTACTTTTGTTTAGGACCCTCCTGAAAAATAAGAATTTACTTTCTGTTCAGAACCCTGCTGAAAAAAGGATCTTTACTTTCATTTTCAAGACCCTCCTAGAAAATAGGATTTTACATTATGTTCACGACCCTCCTAAAAAATTAGATTTTTATTTTCTATTCAGGACCCACCTATAAAATCAAAATTAACTTTATGTTTCGGACCCTCCAGGAAATGAGATTTTACTTTCTGTTCAAGACCCTCCAGGAAATAGGATTTTAATTTCTGTTTAGGACTCTCCTGAAAAATTAAACTTTACTTTTATTTAGGACCCTCCTGAAAAATGGGAATATACTTTCTGTGCAGGACTCTCCTGAAAAATGGGATATCACTTTATGTTCAGCACCCTCTTGAAAAAATGGGATTTTACTTTAAATTCAGGACCTTCCTGAAAAATGAGATTTTTACTTTCTATTTAGGACCCTCTTGGAAAATCAAAATTTACTTTATGTTCAGGATTCTCCTGGAAAATGGGATTGAACTTTCTGTCCAGGACCCTCCTAAAATATGAGACTTTACTTTTGTTCAAGACTCTCCATTAGAAATTCACTTTCTGTTTAGAACACTCCTGAAAAATGGGATTTTACTTCTTGTTCAGGACCTTCCTGACCAATGGGATTTTACTTTTTGTTTAGGACCCTTCTAAAAAATGGGATTTTACTTACTGTTAAGGACCTTCCTGAAAAATGAGTTTTTACTTTCTGTTCAGGATCCTCCTGAAAAATGGGATTTTACTTTATGTTCAGGACCCTCCTGAAAAATGGAAATTTACTTTATGTTCAGGACCCTCTAGAAAAATGGGACTTTACTTTATGTTCCGAACCCTCCTAAAAAATGGGATTTCACTTTCTGTTCAGAACCTTCCTGACCAATGGGATTTTACTTTATGTTCAGGACCCTCCTGAAAAATGGAAATTTACTTACTATTAAGGACCTTCCTGAAAAATGGGATTTTACTTTCTGTTCAGGACCCTCCTGAAAAATGAGATTTTACTTTATGTTTAGGACCCTCCTGAAAAATGGGAATTTACTTTATGTTCAGGACCCTCCAGAAAAATGGGACTTTACTATATGTTCCAAACCCTCCTAAAAAAATAGGATTTTACTTTTTGTTCAGGACCCTCCTGAAAAATGGGACTTTACATTATGTTTAGGACCCTCCTGAAAAATGCAATATTACTTTCTGTTCAAGACTTTCCTAAAAAATGAGTTTTCACTTTATGTTAAAGACTCTCCGAAAAAATGGGAAATTACTTTATGTTCAGGTAACTCCTGGAAATTGGGAATTTACTTCATATTCAGGACCCTTTTGAAAAATGGGTCTTAAATTTCTGTTAAGGTCCCTCCTGAAATATATGATTTTACTTTTGGTCAGGACCCTTTTGAAAAATGGGACTTTACTTTTTCTTCAATACCCTCCTGAAAAATGGGCATTTAATTTTTGTTTAGGACTTTCCTGAAAAATAGGATTTTATTTTCTGTTCAGGGCCCTCCTGAAAAATGAGATTTTACTTTCTACTCAGGACCCTCCTGAAAACTTGGATATTTCTTTTTGTTCAGGACCCTCCTGAAAAATGGGAGTTTATTTTCTGCTCAGAACCCTCCTGGAGATGGACTTTACTATTCAGGACACTCCTGAAAAATAGTATTTTACTTTTGTTAAGGACCCTCCAGATAAATGTGAATTTACTTTCTATTTAGTACCCTTATAAAAAATGAGATTTTACTTTATGTTCAGGGCCCTCCTGAAAAATGAGTTTTTACTTTCTGTTCATGGCTCTCCTAGATAATGGGACTTTACTTTCTGTTCAGGACTCTCCTGAAAAATGGGACTTCACTTTTTGTTCATGACCCTCCTGAAAAATGGGAATTTACTTTTTGTTTAGGACCCTCCTGAAAAATTGGAATTTATATTATGTTCTGAACTCTCCTGGAAAATGAGAATTTCGTTTTTGTTCGAGACTCTCCTGAAAAATAGAAATTTTCTTTATGTTCAACATCCGCCTGTAAAATAGGAATTTACTTCATGTGCAGAATCCTCCTAAAAAATGGGAATTTACTTTATATTCAGGACCTTCCTGAAAAATGGGACTTTACTTTATGTTCAGGACCCTCCTGAAAAATGAGATTTTACTTTATGTTTAGGACCCTCCTGAAAAATGGATTTTTACTCTCTGTTCAGGACCCTCCTTCAAAATGAAAATTTACCATATGTTCAGGACCCTCCAGGAAAATGGGAATTTACTTCATGTTCAGGACCCTACTGAAAAATGAGACTTTAATTTTTGTTCAGGTCCTTCCTGAACAATGGGATTTTACTTTTGGTCAGGACCCTCCTGAAAAATGGGGCTTTACTTTTTCTTCATGACCCTCCTGAAAAATGGAAAATTAATTTATGTTTAGGACCTTTGTTAAAATTGGGATTTTACTTTCTGTTCAGTGTCCTCCTGAAAAATAGGATTTTATATTTTGTTCAGGCCTTCCTCAAAAATAGGATTTTACCTTCTGCTTAGAACCCACCTTAAAAATGAGATTTAACTTTCTGTTCAAGATCATCTTGAATAATGAGACTTTACTCTCTGCTACGAACCTTCTTAGAAAATGGGACTTTACTTTCTGTTCAGGACCCTTCTGAAAATGAGACTTTATTTTCTGCTCAGGACCCTACTGGAAAATGGGACTTTACTTTCTGTTTAGGACGCTCTTGGAAACTGGGACTTTGGTTTCTATTCAGGACCCTCCTGAAAAATGGGATTTTACTTTTATTTAGGAACCTCCTGAAAAATGAGAATTACCTTCTGTTCAGAACCCTGCTGAAAAATAGGTCTTTACTTTCATTTTCAGGACCCTCCTAGAAAATAGGATTTTACATTATGTTCACGACACTCCTGAAAAATTGGATTTTTATTATCTGCTCAAGACCCACCTAGAAAATCAGAATTTACTTTATGTTCCAGACCCTCCAGGAAATGAGATTTTACTTTCTGTTCAAGACCCTCCAGGAAATGAGATTTTACTTTTTGTTCAGGACTCTCCTGAAAAATTAAACTTTACTTTTGTTTAGGACCCTTCTAAAAAATGGGAATTTACTTTCTGTTCAGGACTCTCTTGAAAAATGGGATTTATCTTTATGTTCAGCACCCTCTTGAAAAAGTGAGATTTTACTTTCTGTTCAGGACCCTCCTGAAAAATGAGATATTACTTTATATTCAGGACCCTTCTGAAAAATAGAATTTTACTTTCTGTTTTGGACCTTCCTGAAAAATAGGATTTTACTCTTTGTTCAAGACCCTCCTGAATAATGGGATTTCACTTTATGTTCAGGAACCTCCTAAAAAATGGGAATCTACTATATGTTCAGAACCCTCCTGAAAAATGGTACATTACTTTATGTTAAGGACCCTCCAGAAAAAATAGGATTTTACTTTCTATTTAGGGCCCTCCAAAAAAATGGGATTTTACTCTTTGTTCAGGGTTCTCCTGAAAAATGGGATTTTATTTTCTGTTCAGGACCCTCCTGAAAATTGAGATTTTAGTTTATGTTCAGGATCCTCCTAAAAAAATAGGAATTTACTTTATGTTCAAGACCCTCCTGAAAAATAGGATTTTTACTTTCTGTTCAAGATCATCTTGAATAATGAGACTTTACTCTCTGCTACGAACCTTCTTAGAAAATGGGACTTTACTTTCTGTTCAGGACCCTCCTGAAAAATGGGACTTTATTTTCTGCTCAGGTCCCTACTGGAAAATGGGACTTTACTTTCTGTTTGGGACGCTCTTGGAAACTGGGACTTTGGTTTCTATTCAGGACCCTCCTGAAAAATGGGATTTTACTTTTGTTTAGGAACCTCCTGAAAAATGAGAATTACTTTCTGTTCAGAACCCTGCTGAAAAATAGGTCTTTACTTTCATTTTCAGGACCCTCCTAGAAAATAGGATTTTACATTATGTTCATGACACTCCTGAAAAATTTGATTTTTATTATATGCTCAAGACCCACCTAGAAAATCAGAATTTACTTTATGTTCCGAACCCTCCAGGAAATGAGATTTTACTTTCTGTTCAAGACCCTCCAGGAAATGAGATTTTATTTTCTGTTCAGGACTCTCCTGAAAAATTGAACTTTACTTTTGTTTAGGACCTTCTAAAAAATGGGAATTTACTTTCTGTTCAGGACTCTCATGAAAAATGGGATTTCACTTTATGTTCAGCACCCTCTTGAAAAAGTGAGATTTTACTTTCTGTTCAGCACCCTCCTGAAAAATGAGATTTTACTTTATATTCAGGACCCTTCTGAAAAATAGAATTTTACTTTCTGTTTTGGACCTTCCTGAAAAATAGGATTTTACTCTCTGTTCAAGACCCTCCTGAATAATGGGACTTCACTTTATGTTCAGGAGCCTCCTAAAAAATGGGAATCTACTATATGTTCAGAACCCTCCTGAAAAATGGTACATTACTTTATGTTCAGGATCCTCCTGAAAAAATATGATTTTACTTTCTATTTAGGACCCTCCAAAAAAAATGCGATTTTACTCTTTGTTCAGGGTTCTCCTGAAAAATGGGATTTTACTTTCTGTTCAGGACCCTCCTGAAAATTGGGATTTTAGTTTATGTTCAGGATCCTCCTAAAAAAATGGGAATTTACTTTATGTTCAAGACCCCCCTGAAAAATGGGATTTTTACTTTCTGCTCAGTACCCTATTGAAAAATGGGACTTTACTTTTGTTCAGGACCCTCCTAAAAATGGGATTTCTCTTTATGTTCAGGACCCTCTTGAAAAATGGGATTTTATTTTCTGTCGAGGACCCTCCTGATAAATACGATTTTACTTTATGTTTAGGACCCTCCTGAAAAATGGAATTTTACTTTCTGTTCAGGACCCTCCTAAAAAATGGGATTTCATTTTATGTTCAGGAGCCCCCTGAAAATGAGAATTTACTTTATGTTTAGGACCCTCCTGAAAAATGAAACTTTACTTTATGTTCAGGACCTTCCTGAAAAAAATGGGATTTTACTCTCTGTTCAGGGCCCTCCTGAAAAATTGGACTTTACTTTCTGTTCAGGAACCTCCTGAAAAATAGGATATTACTTTATGTTCAGGACCCTCCTAAAAAAATAAAATTTACTTTATGTTCAGGACCCGCCATAAAAATAGGACTTTACCCTATGTTCAGGACCTTCATGAAAAATGGAACTTTACTTTTTGTTCAGGACCTTCCTGAAAAATAGGATTTTACTTTCTGTGCAGGACCATCCTAAAAAATGAGAATTTACTTTCTGTTCAGGACCCTTCGGAAATATGGAAATTTACTTTTTGTTCAGGACCTTCCTGAAAAATAGTAATTTACTTTATTCTAAGGACCCTCCTGAAAAATGAAAATTTACTTCATGTTCAGGACCATCCTGAAAAATAGTGTTCAGGACCCTCTTAAAAAATGGGACTTTACTTTATATTCAGGACCCTCCTGAAAAATGGTAATTTACTTTAAGTTCAGCACCCTCATGGAAAATTGAAATTTACTTTATGTTTAGGACCCTCCTAGATAATGGGATTTTACTTTTGGTCAGGGCCCTCCTAAAAAATGGGATTTTATTTTCTGTTCAGGGTCCTCCTGAAAAATAGAATTTTACTTTCTGCTCAGGACCCATTCGAAAAATGGGATTGTACTTTCTATTTAGGCTCCTTCTGTAAAATAGGACTTTACTTTCTGCTTAGGACCCTCCTGGAAAATGAGACTTTATTTTCTATTTAGGACCCTTCTAGTAAATGAGACTTTACTTTCTGTTTAGGACCCTGCTGAAAAATAGGATTTTACTTTTGTTCAGGACCCTCCTGAAAAATGAGAATTTACTTTCTGTTCAGGACCCTTCTAAAAAATGAGATTTTACTTCATGTTCAGGACTCTCCTGAAAAATGGGATTTTACTTTCTGTTTAGGGCCTACCTGGAAAATGGGATTTAACATCCTGTACAGGACACTCCTGAAAAAATGGGACTTTACTTTTGTGTTAATGACCCTCCTAAAAAATGGGACTTCACTTTCATGTTCAGGACCCTCGTAGAAAATGGGAGTTTACTTTATATTCAGGACCTTCCTGAAAAATGAGATTTTTACTTTGTATTTAGCTCACTTATGGCAAATTAGAATTTACTTTATGTTCAGGACCCTCCTGGAAAATGGGATTTAACTCTCTTTTCAGGACCTTCTTGAAAAATACGACTTTACTTTTGTTCAAGTCCCTCCTAGAAAATCAGAATTTACTTTATGTTCTGGACCGTCCAGGAAATGAGATTTTACTTTTTGTTCAAGACCCTCTAGGAAATGGGATTTTACTTTCTGTTCAGGACTCTTTTGATAAATGGGAATTTACTTTCTGTTCAGGACTATCCTGGAAAATGGGATTTCACTTTATGTTCAGCACTCTCTTGAAAAAATAGGATTTTACTTTCAGTTAAGGACCCTCCTGAAAAATGGGATTTTACTTTATGTTCAGGACCCTTCTGAAAAATGGAATTTTACTTTCTGTTTAGGACCTTCTTGAAAAATAAGATTTTACTTTCTGTTAAGGACCCTCCTGAATAATGGGATTTCACTTTATGTTCAGGAACCTCCTAAAAAATGAGAATTTACTATATGGTCAGAACCCTCCTGAAAAATGGAACATTACTTTCTGTTCAGGACCCTCCTGAAAAAATAGGATTTTACTTTCTGTTTAGGACCTTCCTGAAAAATAGGATTTTACTTTCTGTTAAGGACCGACCCTCCTGAATAATGGGATTTCACTTTATGTTCAGGAACTTCCTAAAAAAAGGGAATTTACTATATGTTCAGAACCCTCCTGAAAAATGGTACATTACTTAATGTTCAGGACCCTCTTGAAAAAAATAGGATTTTACTTTCTGTTTAGGAACCTCCTGAAAAATCAAACTTTAATTTCTGTTCAGGACCCTCCTGGAGATGGACTTTACTTTTTGTTTAGGACCCTCCTGGAAAATGGGACTTTAATTTCTATTCAAGACCCTCCTGAAAAATAGTATTTTAGTTTTGTTTAGGACACTCCAGATAAATGGGAATTTACTTTCTATTTAGGACCCTCATAAAAAATGAGATTTTACTTTATGTTCAGGACCCTCCTAAAAAATAAGATTTTAGTTTCTGTTCATGGCTCTCCTGGAAAATGGGATATTACTTTCTGTTCAGGACCGTCCTGAAAAATTAGGATTTTACTTTCTGTTTGGGGCCTTCCTGAAAAATGGAATTTTACTTTCTGTTCAGGAACCACCTGAAAAATGGGAATTTACTTAATGTTTAGGACTCTCCTGAAAAATAGACTTTACTTTATGTTCAGGATCCTCCAATAAAGTGGGACTTTATTTTTATGTTCAGGACCATCCTAAAAAATGGGACTTTACTTTCATGTTCAGGTCCCTCATGAAAAATGCGATTTTACTTTCTGTTTAGGACCCCCCCAGTAAAATTTGAATTTACTTTATGTTCAAGACCCTCCTGGGAAATAGGATTCTACTTTCTGTTCAGGACCCTACTGAAAAATTGGACTTTACTTTTGTTCAGGACCTTCCTGAAATTTGAGAACTAACTTTTTGTTCAGGACCCTCCTTAAAAATAGAATTTTACTTTCTGCTCAAGGCCCTCTTAAAAAATGGGATTTTACTTTTTGTTTAGGACCCTTCTGAAAAATAGAAATTAACTTTATTCTAAGGACTCTCCTGAAAGATGGGACTTTAATTTCTATTCAGGTCCCTCCTGAACAATAGGATTTTACTTTTGGTCAGGACCCTCCTGAAAAATAAGGCTTTACTTTTTCTTTATGACCCTCCTAAAAAATGGGAATTTAATTTATGTTCAGAACCTTTCTGAAAAATGGGATTTTACTATCTGTTTAGTGCCCTCCTGAAAATGGGATTTAACTTTCTTGTCAGGCCTTCCTGAAAAGTGGGATTTTACTTTCTGCTTAGGACCCTCCCAAAAAATAAGATTTTACTTTCTGTATAGGATCATCCTGAAAAATAGAGCTTTACTTTCTGCTCAGGACATTCCTAGATAATGGGACTTTACTTTCTGTTATGACCCTTCTAAAAAATGAAACTTTACTTTCTGTTCAGGACCCTCTTGAAAAATGGGACTTTACTTTCTGTTCAGGACCCTATAGGAAATGGGACTTTACTTTCTGCTCAGGACCCAACTGGAAAATGGGACTTTACTTTCTGTTTAAGACCCTTTTCAAAATAAGACTTTACTTTCTGTTCAGAACCCTCCTAAAAAATGGGATTTTACTTTTGTACAGGACCCTCCTCAAAAATGGGAATTTACTTTCTGTTCAGGACCCTCATGAAAAATGAGATTTTACTTTATGTTCAGGACCCTCCTAAAAAATGGTATTTCACTTTTTTGTTCAGGGCCCTCCTGAAAAATGGGATTTTACTTTCTGTTTCGGACCCTCTCGAAAAATGGGACTTTACTTTCATGTCCAGGACCTTCCTGAAAAATGGGTCCTTACTTTCATTTTTTAGACCCTCGTGAAAAATTGGATTTTACGTTATGTTCAGGACCCTCCTGAAAAATAGGATTTTTACTTTCTATTCAGAACCCACCTGGAAAATCAGAATTTACTTTATGTTGCAGACCTTCCTGAAAAATGGGAATTTACTTTCTGTTCAGGACCCTCCTGAAAAATGGGAATTTACTTTCTGTTCAGGACCCTCCTGAAAAATGGGATTTTACTTTATGTTCAGGACCCTTCTGAAAAATGGAATTTTACTTTCTATTTAGGACCTTCCTGAAAAATAGGATTTTACTTTCTGTTAAGGACCCTCCTGAATAATGGGATTTCACTTTATTTTTAGGAACCTCCTAAAAAATGGGAATTTACTATATGTTCAGAACCCTCCTAAAAAATGGTACATTACTTTATGTTCATGACCCTCCTGAAAAAATAGGATTTTACTTTCTGTTTAGGATCTTCCTTAAAAATAGGATTTTACTTTCTGTTAAGGATCCTCCAGAATAATGGGATTTCACTTTATGTTCAGGAACCTCCTAAAAAATGGGAATTTACTATATGTTCAGAATCCTCCTGAAAAATGGTACGTTACTTTATGTTCAGGACCCTCTTGAAAAAATAGGATTTTACTTTCTGTTTAGGACCCTTCTGAAAAATCAGACTTTAATTTTTTTCAGGACCCTTTTGAAAAATGGAAATTTACTTTAAGTTCAGGATCCTCCTGGAAAATGGGAATATACTTCATGTTTATGTCCCTCCTAAAAAATGGGACTTTACTTTAGGTCAAGGCCCTCCTAACAAATGGGATTTTACTTTCTGTTTAGGGCCCTCCTGAAAAAAAGAATTTTACTTTCTACTCAGGACCCATCTGAAAAATGGGATTTTACTTTCTATTTATGCTCCTTTTGTAAAATAGGACTTTACTTTCTGCTTAGGACCCTTCTGGAAAATGAGACTTTACTTTCTGTTTAGGACTCTCCTGGTAAATAAGACTTTACTTTCTGTTCAGGACCCTGCTGAAAAATAAGATTTTACTTTTGTTCAGGACCCTACTAAAAAATGGAAATTTACTTTCTGTTCAGGACCCTCCTAAAAAATGAGATTTTACATTATGTTTAGGATTATTCTGAAAAATAGGATTTCACTTTCTATTCAGGGCCTTCCTGGAAAATGGGATTTTACATCCTGTACAAGACCCTCCTGAAAAATGGGACTTTACTTTCGTGTTCACGACCCTTTCTAAAAAATGGGACTTCACTTTCATGTTCAGGACCCTCGTGAAAAATGGGAGTTTACTTTATATTCAGGACCTTCCTGAAAAATGAGATTTTTACTTTCCATTTAGGACCCTCTTAGAAAATTTGAATTTATTTATGTTCAGGACTCTCCTGGAAAATGGGATTGAACTTTCTGTCCAGGACCTTCCTAAAAAATGCGACTTTATTTTTGTTCAAGACCCTCCTAAAAAATGGAAATTCACTTTCTGTTTAGAACACTCCTGAAAAATGGGATTTTACTTACAGTTAAGGACCTTCCTGAAAAATGGGATTTTACTTTCTCTTCAGGACCCTCCTGAAAAATGGGACTTTACATTATGTTCAGGACCCTCATGAAAAATGCGATTTTTCTTTCTGTTCAAGACCTTTCTGAAAATTGAGTTTTCACTTTATGTTCAAGACTCTCCTGAAAAATGAAAAATTACTTTATGTTTAGGTAACTCCTGGAAATCAAGAATTTACTTCAGTTCAGGACCCTTTTGGAAAATGGGTCTTAAATTTCTATTAAGGTCCCTCCTGAAATATGGGATTTTACTTTTGGTCAAGACCCTCCGGAAAAATGGGACTTTACTTTTTCTTCAAGACCCTCCTAAAAAATGGGCATTTAATTTTTGTTCAGGACCTTCCTGAAAAATGAGATTTTACTTTCTGTTCAGGGTCCTCCTAAAAAATGGGATTTTACTTTCTACTCAGGACCCTCCTGAAAAATTGGGTTTTACTTTTTCTTCAGGACCCTCCTAAAAAATGAGAGTTTACTTTCTGCTTAGGACCCTCCTGGAGATGGACTTTACTTTCTGTTTAGGACCCTCCTGGAAAATGGAACTTTAATTTCTATTCAGGACCCTCCTGAAAAATAGTATTTTACTTTTGGTAAGGACCCTCCAGATAAATGGGAATTTACTTTCTATTTAGGACCCTCATAAAAATGAGATTTTACTTTCTGTTCCAGACCCTCCTTAAAAATGGAATTTTACTTCCTGCTCAAGGCCCTCCTAAAAAATGGGATTTTACTTTCTGCTCAGGACCCTCCTGAAAAATGGGATTTTACTTTTTGTTTAGGACCCTCTTGAAAAATGGGACTTTACTTTCTGCTTAGGACCTTCCTGGAAAATTGGACATTACTTTCTGTTCAGGACCCTCCTAAAAAAGCTACTTTACTTTCTGCGAAGGATCCTCCTGTGAAATGAGACTTTACTTTCTGTTATGGACCATCCTGAAAAATGAGACTTCACTTTCTATTCAGGACCCTTCATAAAAATGAGAATTTACTTTCTTTTTAGGACCTTCCCTAAAAATAGGAAGTCATATTACCTAAACCCTCCTAAAAAATGAGAATTTACTTTTTATTCAGGACTCTCCTGAAAAATGAAAATTTACTTTATGTTCAGGACCCTCCTATAAAATGGGAATTTACTTTATGTTTAGGACCCTCCTTACAAATAGGAATTTACTTTATGTTTAGGACCCACATGGAAAATGGGACTTTACTTTATGTTCAGAACCCTCCTAATAAATGGGATTTTACTTTATGTTTAGGACTATCCTAAAAAATGAGAATTTACTTTCTGTTCTTAACCCACCTGGAAAATGGTAATTTACTTTTTGTTAGCACCCTCCTGAAAAATAGAAATTAACTTTATTCTAAGGACCCTCCTGAAAAATGGGTCTTTAATTTCTGTTCAGGTCCCTCCTGAGTAATGGGATTTTACTTTTGGTCAGGACCCTCTTGAAAAGTGGAATTACTTTTTCTTTATGACCCTTCTGCAAAATGGGAATTTAATTTATGCTCAGAACCTTCCTTAAAAATAGTATTTTACTCTCTATTCAGTGCCCTCCTGAAAATGGGAATTTACTTTCTGTTCAGGCCTTCTTGAAAAATGGGATTTTACTTTCTGCTTAGGACCCTCCTCAAAAATAAGATTTTACTTTCTGTTCAAGATCATCCTGAAAAATGAAGCTTTACTTTCTACTCAAGACATTCCTAGATAGTGGGACTTTACTTTCTGTTCAAGACCCTCCTGAAAAATGGAACTTTACTTTCTGTTCAGGACCCTCCTAAAAAATGGGACTTTACTTTCTGTTCAGGACCCTATAGGAAATGGGACTTTACTTTCTGCTAAGGACCCTACTGGAAAATAGGACTTTACTTTCTGTTTAAGACCCAATTGAAAATAATACTTTACTTTCTGTTCAGATGCCTCCTAAAAGATGGGATTTTACTTTAGTATAGGACCCTCTTGAAAAATAGGAATTTACTTTCTGTTCAGGACCCTCCTAAAAATTAGATTTTACTTTATGGTCAGGACCCTCCTGAAAAATGGTATTTTACTTTTTGTTCAGGGTCCTCCTAGAAAATGGGATTTTACTTTCTGTTCCGGACCCTCCCAAAAAATGGGACTTTACTTTCATGTTCAGGACCCTCCTGAAAAATGGGTCCTTACTTTCATTTTTAAGACCCTCCTGAAAAAATAAATTTTACTTTATGTTCAGGACCCTCCTGAAAAATGGGATTTTTACTTTCTGTTCTGAACCCACCTGAAAAATTAGAATTTACTTTATGTTCAGGACCTTCCTGAAAAATGGAAGGTTACTTTATGTTCCGGACCTTTCTGGAAAATGGGAGTTTACTTCATTTTCAAGACCCTCCTGGAAACTAGAACTTTAATTTCTATTTTGGTCCCTCCTTAAAAATGGGAGATTACTTTATGTCTAGGACTCTTCTCGAAAATGGGAGTTTACTTCATTTTTAGGACCCTCCTAAAAAATGGGACTTTACTTTGTGTTTAGGATCCTCCTGAAAAGTGGGACTTTATTTTCATGTTCAGGACCATCCTAAAAAATGGAACTTTACTTTCATCTTTAGGTCCCTCCTGAAAAATCCGATTTTACTTTCTGTTCAGAACTCTCTGGTAAAATTTGAATTAACTCTATGTTCAGGACCCTCCTGAGAAATAGGATTCTACTTTCTGTTCAGGACCCTACTGAAAAATTGGACTTTACTTTTGTTCAGGACCTTCCTAAAATTTGAGAATTAACTTTCTGTTCAGGACCCTCTTTAAAAATGGAATTTTACTTGCTGCTCAAGGCCCTCCTAAAAAATGGGATTTTACTTTCTGCTCAGGACCCTCCTGAAAAATGGGATTTTACTTTTTGTTTAGGACCCTCTTGAAAAATAGGACTTTACTTTCTGCTCAGGAACTTCCTGAAAAATTGGACATTACTTTCTGTTCAGGACCCTCCAAAAAAGGCTACTTTACTTTCTGCGAAGGGCCCTCCTGGGAAATGAGACTTTACTTTCTGTTTAGGACCATCCTAAAAAATGAGACTTCACTTTCTATTCAGGACCCTCCAGAAAAATGGGAATTTACTTTCTGTTTAGGACCCTCCCTAAAAATAAGAATTCATATTATCGAAACCCTCCTGGAAAATAAGAATTTACTTTTTGTTCAGGACTCTTCTGAGAAATAGAAATTTACTTTATGTTCAGGACCCTCCTGTAAAATGGGAATTTACTTCATGTTTAGGACCCACCTTAAAAATAGGAATTTACTTTATATTTAGGATCCTCCTGAAAAATGGGACTTTACTTTATGTTCTGGACCCTCCTGATAAATGGGATTTTACTTTATGTTTAGGACTATCTTGAAAAATGAGAATTTACATTCTGTTCTGGACCCACCTGGAAAATGGGAATTTACTTTTTGTTCAGGGCACTCCTATAAAATGGGATTTTACTTTAGGTTCAGGGCCCTCCTAAAAAATGGGATTTTAATTTCTGCTCAGGACCCTCCTGAAAAATGGGATTTTACTTTCTGTTCAGGACCCTCTTGAAAAAGGGAAATTTACATTCTACTCAGGACCTACCTGAAAAATTGGACATTACTTTCTGCTCAAGACCATCCTGAAAATGAGACTTTATTTTCTGTTAAGGACCCTCTTTGAAAATGAGACTTTACTTTCTGTTAATGACTCTCCTGAAAAATGGGATTTCACTTTTTGTTGATGACCCTCCTTGAAAATGGGAATTTACTTTCTGTTTAGGACCCTCCTGAAAAATAGGAATTTATATTATGTTCTGAACTCTCCTGGAAAATGAGAATTTACTTTGTATTCAGGACTCTCCTGAAAAATAAAAATTCACTTTATGTTCAGGACCCGCCTGTAAAATGGAAATTTACTTCTTGTTCAGAATCCTCCTAAAAAATGGAAATTTACTTTATGTTCAGGACCCTCCTGAAAAATGGGACTTTACTTTATGTTCAGGACCCTCCTGAAAAATGGGATTTTACTTTATGTTTAGGACCCTCCTGAAAAATGGAGTTTTACTTTCTGTTCAGGACCCTCCTGCAAAATGGAAATTTACCATATGTTCAGGACCCTCCAGGAAAATGGGAATTCACTTCATATTCAGGACCCTCCTAAAAATTTGGACTTTAATTTCTGTTCAGGTCCCTCCTGAATAATGAAATTTTAATTTCAGATCAGGACCCTCCTGAAAAATGGGAATTTACTTTCTGTTTAGGACCTTCCTGAAAAATAGGATTTTACTTTCTGCTTAGGACCTTTCTTAAAAATGGGATTTTACTTTTTGTCCAGTGTCCTCCTAAAAAATAGGATTTTACATTCTGTTCAGGCCCTCCTGAAAAATAGTATTTTACTTTCTGCTTAGAACCCTCTTGAAAAATGAGATTTTACTTTCTGTTCAAGATCATCTTGAATGATGAGACTTTACTTTCTGCTTCGAACTTTCTTAGAAAATGGAACTTTACTTTCTGTTCAGGATCCTCCTGAAAAATGGGACTTTATTTTCTGCTCAGGACACTACTGAAAAATGGGACTTTACTTTCTGTTTAGGACCCTCTTGGAAATTGGGACTTTATTTTCTATTTAGGACCCTTCTGAAAAATGAGATTTTACTTTTGTTTAGGACCCTCCTGAAAAATGGGAATTTACTTTCTGTTCAGAACCCTGCTAAAAAATAGGTCTGTACTTTCATTTTCAGGACCCTCCTAGAAAATAGGATTTTACATTATGTTCACGACCCTCCTAAAAAATTGGATTTTTATTTTCTGTTCAGGACCCACCTAGAAAATCAGAATTAACTTTATGTTTCGGACCCTCCAGGAAATGAGATTTTACTTTTTGTTTAAGACCCTCCAGGAAATGGGATTTTACCTTCTGTTCAGGACTCTCCTGAAAAATTAAACTTTACTTTTGTTTAGGACCCTCCTGAAAAATGGGAATTTACTTTCTGTTTAAGACTCTCTTAAAAAATGGGATTTTGCTTTATGTTCAGCACCCTCTTACAAAAATGGGATTTTACTTTATGTTCAGGACTCTTCTGAAAAATAGAATTTTACTTTCTATTTAAGACCTACCTAAAAAAAGAATTTTACTTTCTGTTCAGGACCCTCCTAAAAATGGGAATTTACTATATGTTCAGGACCCTCCGGAAAAATGGTACATTACTTTATGTTCAGGACCCTCCTGAAAAAATAGTATTTTACTTTATGTTTATGACCCTCCTTAAAAATCAAATTTTTATTTCTGTTCAGGACCCTCCAAAAAAATGGGATTTTACTCTTTGTTCAGGGCTCTCCTAAAAAATGGTATTTTGCTTTCTATCTAGGACCCTCCTGAAAATTGGTACATTAGTTTATGTTCAGGATCCTCCTAAAAAATGGGAATTTACTTTATGTTCAAAACCCTCCTGAAAAATGAGATTTTTACTTTCTGTCCAGGGCCCTCCTGTAAAATCAGAATTTACTTTATGTTTAGGACCCTTCTGGAAAAGAAGGTTTTACTTTCAGCTCAGTATCCTACTGAAAAATGGGACTTTACTTTTGTTCAGGACCCTCCTAAAAATGAGATTTCTCTTTATGTTCAGGACCCTCTTGAAAAATAGGATTTTACTTTAGGTCCAGGACACTCCTGAAAAATACGATTTTACTTTATGTTTAGGACCCTCTTGAAAAATAGGAATTTACTTTCTGTTCAGGACCCTCATGAAAAATGGGATTTCACTTTATGTTCAGGAGCCTCCTGAAAATGAGAATTTACTTTATGTTTAGGACCCTCCTGAAAAACAGAACTTTACTTTATGTTCAGGACCCACCTGAAAAATGGGATTTTACTCTCTGTTCAGGATCCTCCTGAAAAATTGGACTTTACTTTTAGTTCCGGAAATTCTTGAAAAATAGGATACTACTTAATGTTGAGGACCCTCCTAAAAAATGAGAATTTACTTTATGTTCAGGACCCGCAATAAAAATAGGACTGTACCCTATGTTCAAGACCTTCCTGAAAAATGGAACTTTACTTTATGTCCAGGACCCTCCTGAAAAATAGGATTTTACTTTCTGTGCAGGACCATCCTAAAAAATGAGAATTTACTTTCTGTTCAGGACCCTCTTGGAAAATGGGAATTTACTTTTTGTTCAGGACCCTCCTGAAAAATAGTAATTTACTTTATTCTAAGGACCCTCTTGAAAAATGGGAATTTACTTCATGTTCAGGACCATCCTGAAAAATGGGAATTTACTTTCTGTTCAGGACCCTCCTGAAAAATGGGACTTTACTTTATGTTTAGGACCCTCCTGAAAAATAGATTTTTACTTTGTGTTTAGGATCCTCCTGACAAATAGGATTATACTTTCTGTTCAGGATCCTCCTAAAAAATGGTAATTTACTTTAAATTCAGGACCCTCATGGAAAATTGGAATTTACTTCATGTTCAGGACCCTCCTAAAAATGGGATTTTACTTTTGGTCAGGGCCCTCCTGAAAAATGGGATTTTACTTTCTGTTATGGGTTCTCCTGAAAAATAGAATTTTACTTTCTACTCAGGACCCATCTGAAAAATGGGATTTCACTTTCTATTTATGCTCCTTCTGTAAAATAGGACTTTACTTTCTGCTTAGGACCCTCTTGGAAAATGAGACTTTACATTCTGTTTTGGACCCTTCTGGTAAATGAGACTTTACTTTCTATTTAGGTCCCTGCTGAAAAATAGGATTTTACTTTTGTTCAGGACCCTCCTGAAAAATGGGAATTTACTTTCTGTTCAGGACCCTCCTAAAAATGAGATTTTACTTCATGTTAAGGACCCTCCTGAAAAATGGGATTTCACTTTCTGTTCAGGACCTTCCTGAAAAATGGTATTTTACATCCTGTACAGGACCCTCCTGAAAAAATAGGACTTTACTTTTGTGTTAATGACCCTCCTAAAAAATGGGACTTTACTTTCATGTTCAGGACCCTCGTGGAAAATGGGAGTTTACTTTATATTCAGGACCTTCCTAAAAAATGAGATTTTTACTTTCTATTTAGGACCCTTATGGAAAATTAGAATTTACTTTATGTTCAGGACCCTCCTGGAAAATGGGATTTAACTCTTTTTTCAGGACCCTCTTGAAAAATGCGACTTTACTTTTATTCAAGACCCTCCTAAAAAATATAAATTCACTTTCTGTTTAGGATCCTCCTGAAAAATGGGATTTTACATTCTGTTCAGGACCCTCCTGACTAATGGGATTTTACTTTTTATTCAGGACCCTTTTGAAAAATAGGATTTAACTTTCTGTTCAGGACCTTCCTGAAAAATGAGATTTTCCTTTCTCTTTCAGGACCCTCCTGAAAAATGGGATTTTACTTTATATTCAGGACCCTCCTGAAAAATGGGAATTTACTTTTTGTTCAGGACCCTCCAGAAAAATAGGACTTTACTTTATGTTCCGAACCCCCCTAAAAAAATGAGATTTTACTTTCTGTTCAGGACCCTATTGATAATGGGATTTTACATTATTTTTAGGACCCTCCTGAAAAATTGGACATTAAATTATGTCTAGGACCCTCCTTAAAAATGGGAATTTACTTTATGTTCAGGTCATTCCTAGAAATTGGGAATTTACTTCATAGTCAAGACCCTTTAGAAAAATGGGTCTTAAATTTCTGTTCAGGTCCCTCCTAAAAAATGGGATTTTACTTTTGGTCAGGACCATCCTGAAAAATAGGACTTTACTTTTTCTTCAAAACCCTCCTGAAAAATGGGCATTTAATTTTTGTTCAGGACCTTCCTGAAAAATGAGATTTTACTTTTTGTTCAGGGCCCTCCGAAAAAATGGAATTTTACTTTCTACTCAAGATCCTTCTGAAAAATTGAATTTTACTCTCTGTTCAGGACCATCCTGAAAAATGGGACTTTATTTTCTGCTTAGGACCCTCCTGGAGATAGACTTTACTTTCTATTCAGGGCCTTCCTGGCAAATGGGATTTTACTTTCTGTTCAGGAACCACCTGAAAAATGAGAATTTACTTAATAGTTAGGACCCTCCTGGAAAATGGGACTTTACTTTATGTTCAGGATCCTCCTGAAAAATGGGACTTTACTTTCATGTTTAGTACCATCCTGAAAAATGGGACTTTACTTACATGTTCAGGGCCCTCCTGAAAAATTGGGTTTTACTTTATGTTCAGGACCCTCCTAAAAAAAAGGATTTTTACTTTCTGTTTAGGACCCACCAGTAAAATTTGAATTTACCTTATTTTTAGGACCCTCCTGGGAAATAGGATTTTACTTTCTGTCCAGGACCCTCCTTAAAAATTAGATTTCTCTTTATGTTCAGGACCCTCTTGAAAAATGGGATTTTACTTTCTGTCTAGGACCCTCCTAAAAAATGATATTTTACTGTCTGTTCAGGACCCTCCTGAAAAATGGGATTTTACTTTCTGTTCAAAATCCTTCTCAAAAATGGGATTTTACTTTCTATTCAGGACCCTCCTGAAAAATGGGATTTAACTTGATGTTTGGGACCCTCCTGAAAAATGGGAATTTACTTTATGTTCAGGACCTTCCTGAAAAATAGAAATTTACTTTATGTTCAGGACCGTCCTGTAAAAATGCGATTATTCTCTCTGTTCAGGACCCTCCTAAAAAATTGGTCTTTACTTTATGTTAAGGACCCCCCTGAAAAATGCGATTTTTCTTTATTTTCAGGACCCTCCTAAAAATTGGGATTTTAATTTATGTTCAGGACCCTCCTAAAAAATAGGACTTTACTTTCTGTTCTGAACCCTCCTGAAAAATGAGAATTTACTTTCAATTTTGGACCCTCCTGAAAAATGGGAATTTACTTTTCGTTCAGGACCCTCCTGAAAAATGGAAATTTACTTTATGATCAGGACCCTCCTAGAAAAAAGGAATTTACTTCAAGTTCAGAACCATCCTGAAAAAGGAGAATTTACTTTTTGTTCTGGTCCCTCCTGAAAAATGTGACTTTACTTTATGATTAGGACCCTCCTGAAAAATGAGATTTTACTTTCTGTTCAGGACCCTCCAGAAAAATGGGACTTTACTTTCTGTTCAGGAACCTCCTGAAAAATGGGACTTCACTTTATGTTCAGGACCCTACTGAAAAATAAGATTTTTGTTTCTGTTCCAGACCTTTCTGAAAAATGGGTTTTCACGTTATGTTCAAGACCCTCCTGAAAAATGGGAATTTATTTAATGTTCAGGTCACTCCTGGAAAAGAGGAATTTACTTCATATTCAGGACCCTTTTGAAAAATGGGTCTTAAATTTCTGTTCAGGTCCCTCCTAAAAAATGGGATTTTACTTTTTTCAGGACCCTCCTAAAAAATAGGACTTTACTTTTTCTTCAAGTCCCTCCTGAAAAATGGAAATTTAATTTCTGTTCAGGACCTTTTGGAAAAATGGGATTTTACTTTCTGTTCAGGGTCCTTCTGAAAAATGCGATTTTACTTTCTACTCAGGTCCCTCCAGAAGAATGGGACTTTACTTTCTGTTTAGGATCCTCCTGAAAAATGGGACTTTACTTTCTGCTCAAGACCCTCCTAGAGAATAAGACTTTACTTTCATTTAGGACCATCCTGGAAAATGGGACTTTACTTTTTATTCAGGACCCTCCTGAAGAATAGGATTTTAGTTTTGTTCAGGACCATACTTAAAAATGGGAATTTACTTTCTATTCAGGACTCTCCTGAATAATGAGATTTTACTTTATGTTTAGGACTCTCTTGAAAAATGGGATTTCACTTTCTGTTCATGGCTCTCCTGGAAAATGAGATTTTACTTTCTGTTCAAGACCCTCCTGAAAAATTAGGATTTCACTTTATGTTTAGGGCCTTCCTGGAAAAAATAAGATTTTACTCTCTGTTCAGGACCCAGCTGAAAAATGGGAATTTACTTAATGTTCAGGACCCTCCTGAAAAATGGGACTTTACTTTATGTTCAGGATCCTCTTGAAAATGGGACTTTACTTTCATGTTCAGGACCATCCTAAATAATGGGACTTTACTTTCATGTTCAGGACCCTCCTGAAGGATTTTACTTAATGTTCAGGACACTCTTGAAAAATGGGATTTTTACTTTTTGTTCAGGACCCTTCTATAGAATCTGAATTTACTTTATGTTAAAGACACTCCTAGGAAATAGGATTTTACTTTCTGTTCAGGATCCTACTAAAAAATTGGACTCTACTTTTGTTCAGGACCTTCCTTAAATATGAGAATTAACTTTGTGTTCAGAACACTCCTGAAAAATGAGATTTCTCTTTATGTTTGGGACCCTCTTAAAAAATGGGATTTTACTTTCTGTCCAGGACCCTCCTGAAAAATGGGATTTTTCTTTATGTTCAGAACCCTCCTAAAAAAAGGGATTTTACTTTCTGTTCAGGATCCTCCTCAAAAATGGGACTTTACTTTATGTTTAGGACCCTCCTAAATAATGGGAATTTAATTTATGTTCAGGACCTTACTGAAAAATTGGACTTTACTTTATATTCAGGACCCTCCTGAAAAATAAAATTTATTTTATGTTTAGGACCCTCCTGAAAAATGGATTTTTACTTTCTGTTCAGGACCCTCCTGCAAAATGGAAATTTACTATATGTTCTGGACCCTCCAGGAAAATGAAAATTTACTTCATGTTCAGGACCCTTCTGAAAAATGGGACTTTAATTTCTATTCAGGTCCCTCCTGAACAATGGGATTTTACTTTTGGTCAGGACCCTCCTGAAAAATGGAAATTTAATTTATGTTTAAGACCTTCCATAAAAATGGGATTTTACTTTCTGTTCAGGATCATCTTGAAAAATGGGACTTTACTTTCAGCTCAGGACCCTCCTGAAAAATGAGATTTTACTTTCTGCTTAGGACCCTCCTGAAAAATGAGACTTACTTTCTGTTCAGGATCATCTTGAAAAATAGGAATTCACTTTCTGCTCAGGACCTTTCTGGAAAATGGGACTTTACTTTCTGTTTAGGACCCTCTTGGAAAATGGGACTTTAGTTTCTATTCAGGACCCTCCTGAAAATGGGATTTTACTTTTGTTTAGAACCCTCCTAAAAAATGGGAATTTACTTTCTGTTCAGAACCCTGCTGAAAAATGAGATTTTACTTTATGTTCAGGACTCTCCTGAAAAATAAGATTTCACTTTTTGTTCAGGGCTCTCCTGGAAAATGGGATTTTACTTTCTGTTCAGAACCCTCCTAAAAAATGGGACTTTACTTTCATGTTCAGGACCCTCCTGAAAAATGGGTGTTTACTTTCATTTTCAGGACCCTCCTAAAAAAAGGACTTTACTTTATGTTCAGGACCCTCCTGAAAAATGAGATTTTTACTTTCTGTTCAGGACCCACCTGGAAATCAGAATTTACTTTATTTTCAGGACCCTCCAGGAAATGGGATTTTACTTTCTGTTCAGGACCCTCCTGAAAAATGAAACTTTACTTTTGTTTAGGACCCTCCTGAAAAATGGGAATTCACTATCTGTTCAGGACCCTCCTGAAAAATGGGATTTCACTTTATGTTCAGGACCTTCCTAATAAAATGGGATTTTACTTTCTGTTCAGGAACCTCCTAAAAAATGGAATTTTACTTTATGTTCAGGACCCTTCTGAAAAATAGGATTTTACTTTCTGTTCAGGACCTTCCTGAAAAATGGGATTTTACTTTCTGTTCAGGGCCCTCCTGAATAATAGGACTATCGATATAAAATCCACACAAACTAGTGATCACTATATAAATCATCCTTAGGCTCACTCCTATGGGGGCACGTAGTTCTAGGGAAGTAAGGTCGCTTTATACCTCCCACTCGGTGCTAAAGATTTCTCCCAAACTTAGCTCAGATCATTTCAAAGACAATCCACAATAAAATAATTTTAGTAATATATAAATATACATCGGGAGCCATCATGCTTCCCATCTATCAAAATCAACCACGTTGTGGATTTCTTTCACACTCTAGTTCAAAACAACTCCATTAAGACCAAAAGGTCAAATCATTCAAAATATCTCAAATATTCAACATCAACGTGCTTATAACACACACTTTATCAAAAAAACAAAATTTTCAATAGGGATTCACGGCCCAAATATCAAAATCATGATAAATATCATTCAAGATTCATGCTTTATATCTCCACAAATATAAATTCATCTTTCAAAATCATAAATATCAAGATTTCATAATAATCATCATAAGATATGGGTTCATGCTTCAAATTCATAAAAATCAAATAAAAATTATTCCTTTGTAAAGAAAATTACTTTTGGGCACAAGAATGAAAGAGAGTTCTTGTTGAAAAACCCCACATACCTTGAATGATGAACTTTAGATCTATACTCGTTTTTGAGATGTTAATCGTGCCTTTGAATGATGGTTCTTGGATTTCTTGAACTAGGAACTTGGAATCTTGAATAAATTTGCAGAATTAATGGTGAACTTTGGAGGTTCTTGAACTAGGAACTTGGAATCTTGAATAAATTTGCAGAATTAATGGTGAACTTTAGAGGTTCTTGAAGTTGGATGTAGGAGCTTAGGGTTTTCTTTTTGAGGGAATTTGATGAAATATAACATATAATGCTTCTAATAGGCTTTAATATAGGGTTGGTACGGATTTTGGGTGAGGGGGAATGACCAAAACGCCCCTAAAAATCAAATAATTCTCGAATCTGTCCTTTGGTGGACTGTTTTGATAGTCTGAAGTAGATCAACCATAATATTTTACTCCGATATCCAAATTGGATGAAACTAATTTCATTAGAAAGAGAGATCTCATATATTTCCATTGATATATAGTATCTCACCCAGATCATTGTGTACGAGGAGTTATGATCATTTGAAGTTGACCCAAAAATTCGCTTTTGATAGGCTGAAGTAGATTGACCATAACCTTTTACTCCAATAGACAAACTGGATGAAACCAATTTCATTAAAAAGAGGACTCACAGAGCTTTCCGTTGATATATAGTAGATCACCCAGATCATTATGTACAAGGAGTTATGATCGTTTAAATTTGGAGCAAAAATACGCCAGGCCTCAATACTTTTTCCTGCACATTTTACTGTTCACTACTATTCACGGTTCGATCAAAATGTTCATAACTCGTCCCTATGGTGCCCATTTTGGATGATCCACATATCGTTGGAAAGCTTATTCGATACTCTACGCAATGGTGGGTCATAATCTAAGACATTCCATATGGAAAAAATTATAATTCATTCTAGAAGATAGAACCCAACACGTTTACGCATAAAATTTCAACGAAAATTTTTTTGGGGTATTACACACACAATATTCAATGATCTAAGAATATACATCTTACTCTGTCTAAACTGAACAACTCATAAGAATGAGGATATAACTTTAAATTTGAGGGACTTATAACACACTAGAAGTCTCTTCTCAAGCCGCTTTGTGAAACTTTTGAAACTTCTTGCTAGCAAGTCTGAGAGCATTATCAGGGGAGGAAATTAGATCTTGTCAATCATGTTAACTTAAGAATAGTACATAGACAGAGAAGTATAGATATCATTATGGATTCTGGGGAGGAATCTGAAAGCACATCTGACTTAGGCTTAGTGAACAATTCACTTCAATCTTTGAAACTCAAAAGCACTGATGGGATACTTTCTAGCCTTCTTATAATCCCAATACTATATGTGGAGAATTATGCTTGACAATTTTTGGTACCTTGAAAATGAGGCAGAGATGGCCTGAATAAAGTAATATGAGAATATGTATAAGTTTCTTAGAGAACCTTTTTATAGCACGATCTGAGACTTGAAAGAATGGACACTTTTCCTAAATGCCTTGATGTCTCTCGAAGAAAAGTACAGACGTCTCTATACCGTTCTGCAAGACCCTACTAGACGTGGCTTCACAGAAACCCTAGGATACTTGAACTTTGTACTCTGATACCAAGTTTGTAACGCCCTGAAAATGGGTCCCGAGACGTCACACGGTGCTTAGGGTCACAAGTGACCCTAAGCTAACCCTTCTACTAGCATAACTCATAAGCAATTGAATAAGATAGATAAATCTGAACAAAGTAAGTGCAAGATATATCTTTTCTGAATCTGATCAACACAAAAGTGAATTCACATGATTACAACTCTGCTTTTACAAGAAAACTGAAATAAAATACATTGACTCTACTGACTGTCTATGAAGCCTCTACTAATTCAAACTATAGATAGCTAGGACGCGACCCCAACTATCACTAATCAATATATAAGAATAGTAAAAAAAATATATATATAAATGACATCTAACTTAAGTCCCCGAAGTAGGAGGACTTATCATCTGCTGGCTGGAATCTGCAACTGTCTGAGTCTGATGTGCATACTAAAACTTGTACCTACATTATAAGACAATGTAGCACATAGACGTATATGTGGATCAGTACTTTGAGGATGTACTAAGTATATGGGGGTGCAATGCATATATAAAATAATATCTCAATATCAACACAGTTTATAAAATTATGCATGCTGACATAAATGACTCATATAGCTTGAATAATATCTGCAATATAAATCTCATAAATCTTGAATAATGAAACATTTAGTATAAATCTCATGAGTCATTTCACTTACTTCTAAAATTTGTGTTCTCCACTTATTCTCAAAACTTGTAAGCTAGATGAAATCTGAAACTCATTCTGCATAGTAAACTCTTTATCTCAATACTTTAAATCAATAAAACTATTTCAAGAGTGGGGTACATCTTTGGGAGTTTCTTCTAACCGACATAAACCATGTGAGCTACATGGAGTCCAATATTTTGTCCTCCTATGGAAGAAGCCCCACGTTGGAGAAGAGAATTATACTCTTGCCAGGGAGTATAACCTTAGCTCAGTGATCACAAACTCGGCCTCAGGCCCATTAATCTCGATCCTACGGTGGCACGTAGTTCTGGGGTATGAGATCTTGGAATTATACCCAGTTCGGTGCTAAATACTGTTCCCATAGTTAGGCTCAGAACTTTTAGGAAATCCATCTTAAAATAACTCAAGGGTCTATAATGAAGACCAAAGTATGCTTTTCTTTATTTTTATCATAAATAGTGTGGATTCCTATCTTAGATTAGGATCAAAAGATCAATCTTTGCTTTAAAAGAACTTATCAAAATTTGTCAACAAAACTTGAGATCATAATCTCCTTATAAACTCATCACTTGTACTTAGGACTCAAAATATAAAGCTTTAGATGCATCAAAATCATATTTAAACTTCGTGCTCAAAAATCATCTTGAATCTTTCAACAAACTCGCAATAAAATATCTCAAAATTCATGCTCGGTAACATACGTATTCATAATTTATCTTAAAATCTGAAAATTTTAGCAATGTGCATAAAAACATGAATATAATCCTTCAAAACATCATACTCAATATGCTCCTTAAAAATACATCAATGATATCAAAATCATAAAATCAAGAATCTCAACATCATGCCTAAACTCAATTGGGAAAATCTGAAAAATCACATTCCATGCATAATTATATGAAAATAGTCGTGTGTTTCAACATTCAATAACTTGAAATCTCATAATCTTCAAATACTAATAATTTGGTATAAAGTCTAACTTCAATTTCATGGAAAATCACATAAAAATTCAGTAATTTATAAGTTAAAACAAGTTTTGGGCACAAGGACGAAAGGATTGTCCTTGTTCAAACCCCACATACCTTGAAATTAAAGTTTTGGATGAACTCTTAACTTCGGATTGTTATTCTTGAGATTAATGGGTGCTTCTTGTGGCCCTCGGAATGGGGAATCCAAATCTTGAAAAATTAACAAAAAACTACTGTTGAATCTTGAGATATTTGGGTCTTTAGGTTGAAACCCTAAGGAGTGTTCTTGATGAATTTGAGAGAAAATAATCATAAATTGGTGTTTTGGGAGTTTAATCCCGTGTTATGGCTTGATAGGGGGTGAAAAATACCCATTTTGCCCTTAATGAGGTGGAAATATAACCTGAAAATTTGGTGCATGCGATAGAGCATGCGTCACACGCTTATCGCATGATGCTACTGTCTCAGTCACGAAAATAGCCATAACCTTTTGCTCGGGTGGTGAATTTTTGCGAAATTGGTATCTTGGAAAGCTAATTCAATTATCTAAAACTTGATGGGTCTTGGGATGAAAAATTCCATGTATATAAAGAGTTATACACGTTTGAAGTAGTCCCTCGTAGAATCAAATATCGAATTTTGGACGAATCAAATGATCTTAAGTCATTGCTATGAACATTTTTCACCTCTAAACTACTTAATAGACTAGGCTAATGATCATGAAACTTGTATTCATATTCAGATTATTTGGATTAGAGCTTAGACGCGTAGGAATGACTGTTAGAATTCTAGCATGAAAATATGGGGTATTACATTATCTCCCCCTTGGAAACATTCATCCTTGAATGTAGATAATTAAGCTGAAACACAGAGGGATCTTAGTCTTTAAGCTATCATGTACAACTGATATAAACTTAATCACTGAATCTCAAACATAATGAGCTACTGAACTAATCTGCAAGTGTATGAATTCTCATGAAAATAGCTATATGGCTAAGATAGAAACGAGAGTGTCAACTTTTGAGTAACCATTACTTTGCGCTGGATATGATCTCATGAGAAAAAAATGAGAGGTATATGGCATGAAAACTTGGGATATTACATTGCAGGAAATAATTCAGAAACTTTCTCTATATTCAAGAAGTATTTGGCATATTATTTTTGCCTTAAAGATCTAGGACCCTTGAAATATTATTTAGGAGTCGAGTTTGCTCGTAGTAAGAAGGGCCTTTTCCTATGTCAACGAAAATACACTCTAGATATTTTATCTGAAGCAGGACTTTTGGGAGCTAAACCCTTTCTCCACTTCGATGGTTCAAAACCATCGACTTGGCCTTGCTACAGGCGAGTTATGTGTTGATTCCAGCAGTTATCGTCGCTTAGTGGGACGTCTTATTTACCTCACAATTACTAGATCGAAAATTTGTTATTCTGTTCATATCTTATCTCAGTTCCTTCAAGCTCCAAGAGTTGAACACTATGATGTTGCCTTACGAGTCTTGAAATATTTAAAGAGTAGCCCCGGCCAAGGACTTTTCTTCTCAGCGGATAACAATTTGCAGTTATACGCATTGTATGACTCTGATTAAGCTAGTTGCCCTTTGACACGTCGGTCTTTAACCGACTATTTTATTCTCTTAGGCAACTTGCCGATATCTTAGAAAACGAAAAAACAACCTACTATATCACGTTCCTCTGCAAAGGCCGATTATAGGTCTATGGCAACCACCATATCTAAGCTCGTTTGGCTTAAGTCTTTCTTAGCGTCATTGGGGGTGTTTCATCAGCAACCTATGCGGTTGTATTGTGACAACCAGGCTACTCTGCACATTGCAGCCAATACAGTTTTCCACGAACATACCAAGCATATTGAAATTGGTTGTCACTATGTTCGCGAACAGCTTATTGAGAAAAATATTGCTACAACTTATGTGGGTACACGTTTTCAACTCGCTGACATATTCACTAAATCTTTGGATCACCCATAATTTTCTTTTCTTCTTTGCAAGTTGGGCATTTGTCGACTGCATGCTCCAACTTGATGAGGAGTATTGGACACGATGCATATAAGAAGAGATGAAAACTTTATTTTCTATATTTGGTAGGAAATATTTTTATAATATTTTGTATCCTAGAATAGAATATATTTTGTATGTATAATAGACTTAGGGGTTGAAAAAAACTCTGTATAAATAAGGTCGCTACTCTGTGAATACAAACAACGTTTTTGCGTGACTGTTTTCTTATCATTATAAAAGTTAAATTATAGGAAAAATTGACGATGTGGGACAATTTTTGTCGACCGATTATTGGTGTTTTTCTCCCATTTTTAGTATATTGATATAGCAGACAATTGATATATTTTTAAATCTTAAGATAATTTATGTATTTTTTTGTGATGGGGGAGGACTTAGGAAAAGAGTGCACTCATCAACAAACATGTTAATATCTTACAAGAGAATCAATAATTAAAATTCATGAAGACCATCAAAGAAAGCTGTGTAGTGGATGCGATTATTTTTCTCTTAATTAGAGGTCTTGGGTTAGAGCCTTGAGTATGAAAAAATTCTTGATAAGGAGCGCTTCCCCTTAATGAGACCTATGAAGCGCGAATCTACATTAATCGAACTCTAATGGAGATATCACACACCAAATTGAAAATAAAAGAAAAAACTAAAATTCATGAAGGGCGTACAAATAATCAAAACACACGGGTGAGTATATAATGGCAGAACAAGGACTTAAAAGTTAATTTATGAGTTTTGAATTGTCATCAAACTCCTAGCTCATTTTTTTAGTTGTGTTCAAAAATAAATATTTCTAAATATATTTGACATATTCTACTTATATAGAAATGTCAGTGAGCACACACCTCATGGTTGCCATGTGTACTTCATAGCATTATGAGTGAAGGTGAGGGTATTGTAGGTATGTTTTATTTTTGGGTCCTTCAAATTGTTGTATCTAAGTGCTTCAATCATGTGTACATTTTGGTATTGGACATAAAGACCAGCTTAGATTTAATTTATTACAATTGTTTCATTGTTTTAATTTTTTAATATATGTGGGCTCCACATTTAAATTTCGGCTGATCATCATTTTATTCCTTTACTGGGTGCACTTCCATACTTCATATATATAGGGCTATTTGAGTCATTTTCATGCTCCAGAACAGGAATATTATGGTCATTTAATCTGCTTCTTCTTCTTACTATTACGCGTGTCTTCATGGTATCAACAGTTGCTTATACATTGATTCTCTCAATTGTTCTTTGCCCTTATCAAGCATATGGAGATTTTCTGAGGAATTATTTCCGACTTTCAGGTTCGTCTCTCTCATTATGTGCTTGATTGTGATTCATTTAATTTCAATGTTACCTTATTTATTGGAATGCTTGTTTTTGTGCGAATTGGGGTGAAAAATTTGTCGCTCATTCTTTATTTTCTCGATTTCTCTTTCAAATCATGGGGTTTATTTTACTTGTATTCGTGATTTTATTGTTTGAATGTCCAAATAATTTAGGGAAAATAAATTGTGAGGTATCTTTTTGGATTCACTGTTTTATTCTTTGGTGTATTCATTTGAGTCAACTTTTGCTCCCTATCTGTTTGTGATAATTCCCCATCAAAGCTGGTTGTTTGGATTCCAAGTTTAGGCTGTAGTCTTCTGATTTTTCCCAGGTAATTGGAGCATTTTGAGTTCAAATAAAGATTTACGTGTCGATAAAGATCATTAAAGTCAACGCCACAATAGCCATTAAATTCAGGGATTTCGAAGTAGGAATAAGGGCTAAAGAAATCTTGAATAGATTCATAGAGCTGAGTGGGCAAAACGTTTTGGAGAACTGTTAGAAGGCCTAAGAAGGACCAGATTTGTGACAATATCTCCATGTTTGACAATTGGATATTGGAAATTAGTGGAATATTGGAAGAAGAGATAGAGAAATGGAGATGAAGTTTGTGGATTTATGGAAGTGGAATTTATTTAAATAAAAAGCAAAACAAAGTGACTGTTTGTGAGATGAAAAGAGAATGTACAGATAAACAAAAGTAAAAAGCAAAATTTTCGCCGAAGAAGGTTCGAATGAACCCTCTTGGCCAAGTGTAGCTCCTCCCCTGCCTGAGGGTGGTCGTCCATCACCTTAAAGTAGTCCCCGATAAGGTTTCAAAAAGAGGGGTAGCCTTGTGTGTAAGCATAGCTCATGTTTCTCATTAGTTAGAAACCTGACAAGTGTTGAGAAAATCCCTGAAGAAGTTATGTACGTGTTTACATTTTTAACCCAAGGTTTCAGAAGATATGCAACTTATGTCTCTGGGATATATGAAGTGTTGATGTTATCTAATTTCAAGAAGATAAATCCTTCAAGCTTTGGGGAACTCAGGTCATTTTACATGGACGAAAAGTAGTATAAGAAACTGTGTGAAAAAGGCTGGGGTGAATGCTTTGAATGGCAACAAAGATAACATAAAGAATATTATTGATGCTCTGCTTTTGAATCTAATTTAGCATGTCACGGTCATCTTCTTGCATCTTTGAAGTTTGTTTTTCCGTTGAGTGTAATCTTGTGGTCTGTAGTAATCTGAAAACGAACGAATTGCTGGACATATCCATACTGCTTCTCGGAACTCATGAGACAAAACATTACCATTCATTGAAACAAGAAAATTGAAAATCTCGACCTCAAACTACTATCTGATCTGGTATAGATGTTTGAAGGTCAAATATTTCATCCATCATTTTTGACACTGCTAATGCATAGTTAATTTCTATTGTTTCCTTCTATTTACTTGGAGGAACTGACGCTCAGATTGATTGATTATCTATAGCACATGATGTTAACTTTAGAATTAATTTAAAATGCGAGGTTCTTGGATTGTAAAGTAACTTCCATCACTGTGAATTTGTAACTCTTAAGGTTTTACCGTTTTATTCGTTAATTAAGCATGTATAATATCACTGGTCTGAATATGATTCATAAATACAGTTATTTGAAAGCTAATTTTGTGATATGCTTTAGTACACTGTCACCTACAACATAAATTCGAGTATTTAATGGTTACAGAGTTCTTCACAACTGACCTGATATCAAAGCTGGTAAAAGAGAGTGAAAGCACCATTGATGTAGTGTTTCCACCACCTTGTAATGTAAACAGACAATTAGTATCAGAATCAGAGAAAATAGAAGTTGTAGGAGAAGGAATATTTAGGAACACAGTAGCAGCTCCACTCACTATGCAGGAGATCAGAAAAGGCAGCTCTACTTATGGATGTTTCTCAGTAGCGTACTGTTTTTTCCCCTCTTAAGTTGAGCGATCATCTTTATTTCTTTGCTTCCTTACTAAAAAGAATAAGAAGATTGCGTGCTTTTACTCTCGCTTCTGTGGAGTGATTGAAGTTGCATAATTGTTGGGTAAAAGATAGCAGCTTCATATGTATTTTCTATTTGGTTTACATCCTTGTATTTCTGTTCGTTGTATGGGTTTTGGAGTTTTAGTTTTTGAATGTGAAGTACCAATTTATCTTTTGTTTGTTTGTTACACTGGGTGTCGTATAGATTTGGTAAGTTGAATTATTAGTTTATGTATTTGTAGTGCTTTTAGTTGAAGATTTTATTTCTCTTGTTGATTGTTGTGATTCATATTGAAATGAATGGAGTTTTTCTTTCATTATTGCAGTGAAGAATGCAACAAAGATGTACCTATTGCATTGATTAGCTTCCACAATTGCAGCCTTGATGCAAAAATCAAAATGAATTTTGGTATTAGCAATGTTATCTCTTTTCACTTGCAATTAATCCTATTGGCCAAGTTTCATATTCTTGGAATCTTGGTGGATTTGGGACGGTGAGGACTGGGCTAATGGTTGTTTATGTTTGTTTGTGCTAAGGGTCAGGTTGAGGAAAATCAAACTGAAACAAAGAAACCAGCAGCAAAGTAATTTTCTACTTCTTATTTTAGTGTTACTGTTGTTTTATGGTTGTCCTTATCTTTACCTCTTTAACAATTGAATGCATTCTTGATATTGTACTTACATACTATGTAATGTTGTTCAGGAGCAAGGAGAAATCAACAGAGCCAAAGGCTAAAAGGGAAAAGAAACCCAACAACCCAAATGCTCCAAATCGCTCTCCTACTATCTTTGTGTTCATGTAGTCTCTCACTCCTGTTCTGTTTTGAGTTTGTGTTTAAGAAGTTGTCAGTACTTTGACATGACAAAAATCATGCAAGGATGAGTTTAGGCAGACATTCAAGGCTGCTAATCCTGACTGCAAGTGTGTATCCACGATAGTGCTGAATTCAGTTGTTCTTGATAACAATCTCCTCTTGCCCCTTTATCCCTTCAGTTTTATCTAATAGCTGTAATGAGTTGTTTCATTACATTTCATATTTTGTTTGTTCGCATCACTTTTAAGATGACTCCTAATGGTAAACTCATGTATGTTTGTTGCGATGTATGTAATTTTTATTTTTTTTTACAATATCAGAATGTTTTCATTAATACACATAAAAATCAACTCGTTCTTTTTATTGGGCTCGCGCTGGCGCGGGCTATCCCATCTAGTTTTCTAATACAAATATAAGCTCTGACAAAGTTGAACTCGTCCAAACTTAATAAGTAATAATGGAAGGAAAGTGAACCATGAAAGTTGTAGGGCCTATTTGTTATATGAGCATGTGCTTCTTTTGAGTATGCCTGCAAACTTGTCAAACTCACTATTCAAATAGAGGGTATGGTCTCAATATTGAAAATTTAGCATCATGGACACAACCTCATCACTGACTATATTCCTATCAATAATATAGTCGTGTGGCGGAGTGATCTGTACTTTTTTATTCGTAGTTAGAGATACCTTGTTGGAGTTCCAGTAGCTACATCATTACTTTTGTTAGAGAACTCTTAATCCTCAATATAGTCGTGGTAGAGTGGTACATGTTTTTTTATTTTTAACTAGAGATATCGTGTTTGAGTTATGCTAGGTACAAAATTACCTTCGTTAGAGAGCATGTTATCTCTCACTTGATTTTTTTTTGCACGTGCCTGAATTTAGTCGAACTTCAGTGTGAATATCGAACACCAGAAGAGGGCATGGGCATGTTGTGTTTGCCATTATATTCAACTCATCATTCAATTCCATCTTATACATACTTTTTCATGTTACATTACATCCCTTTGGAGTTGGCATGCAATATTCTTTGATCCTCATGTGTAGATCACTTAGCTAATTATATTTCTTTCATAATATTGGGGATTTATACGTGATTAAATCGAGCAAGTGAACAATAAGGATCTATATATAATCGATCCCAATCTGATTGGAATGAGGTAGGGACATAGCTATAATAACGATGGTGATTCAATTGAATTTCATTCGTTTAATAAAACTTGTCATGCATAAATATGGTAAAATTAATAGTAGTGTCTATCTGTCTCCATTTATGAATTTTTTAGTGTAATGCAAAGTTGGTCCAAAGTTTAATTTAGATTACAAAGTTAAAATTCAAGTGTGGCTTTCTTGCATATTTACCACCCAAAATCAGCCAAAAGTAATGAGTTAGCTAGTCACCCTTTACTTAGGATATTACTGTTAGCCCATATGTTATTGGGCCTTTAGTTTATGGACCTTTAGGTTATTGGCTATGTATATATAGCCTACTCTTGCTTTAGTCAGTTTTATGCTTTTCAGATTATATTGTAAACCTTAGCCTTTCTTCCCTTCAATAAAGTTCTATTAACATGGTATCAAAGCTAGTTCGATCCATGTCCTTTGATTTGTTGGTTGAAGATTTTGTAGCAGGCACCTACTGCGCGGATCGAACTCCGCGGTGAGTTCGCTGGGGG
>NW_025849297.1:0-790 GCF_002878395.1 Capsicum annuum
TTATATTAGGGATAAATTAAGAAACCTCGCTACTAAAGGTGTTAAAATTTTTTGTCCCGAAAGCGGTAGTGGTAGTAAAAAGCGAATTACTAGAGGTAGTTCAAGTAGTAGATATACCCGTGTGCCTTCTCCTCCGATACCGCTTGGTACACCTTTTGAGGAAGAAATAGGTGTAGGTGCTCACGATATGAATTATGTAGAAGCTCAGGAAAATTACGGTATAGAAGAAGAAAATAAAGTAGATGCGATTAATTTAGACGAAGATAATAAAAATATTGCTGAGACACCCGTAGTAGGAAATGCTAACGTTAGATCTGAATCGATTAATCTCCCTCCACGTCCTCCCAGTACCCCAAGACCTCGTAAAAAAACTAGTGTTGCATGACAATTTTTTGAACGTATATCAAATAATGAGGTGCAATGCAATATTTGCCAACAAATATATAGGCATAGAAGTGGAGGCAAGCAAGGGGGTACAGGTACATTAATGAGACATATAGCTGAAGATCACAAAAGAGAGTTAAATGTTGCACAATGTGGTGGGGATGTTGGTGGGTCAACGCAAACTAGAATGGACCCAGCAACCGGTCACGTAACGAAGAAGTATAATAAATTGAGGGACTGGGAAGAAATAGCTAAAATGGTAGTTGTGGGTTGTTTGTCTTTTAGTTTTTCTTCTTCTGATGCATTTATTCATTATATATAAGCAATTTATAATTTATGTTTAACGGTATTCCTAGAACTACTTGTCGGTCTGATATTTTTAGACTTCATTCACAATATTATTTTT
>NW_025849297.1:890-1277 GCF_002878395.1 Capsicum annuum
TATTTATCAACATTGTTAAAAAATATTCAATGTAGATTGTCTCTAACTTCTGATCTTGGTCGTGCTGTAAATAAAAATGATTATTTAACCGTTACTTGTCATTGGATGGATAGTAATTTTGTGATGCAAAAACGTATTTTTGCTTTTTTATATGATGAAAATCGTAAACATACTGGACAATTTATTGCTGATTCTATTGTTAAATTAGCCGGATATTATGGAATCGAAAATAAAATTTTATGTATTACTTTTGATAATGCTTCTAACAACAAGAGTGCTATACAAAAATTAAAATCTACGCTATCTCCGCCCTTGCCTGAAATTTTTCATATTAAGTGTGCATGTCATATATATAATTTAATTGTAAAAGATGGTCTTGAGTTTTAT
>NW_025849298.1:0-3614 GCF_002878395.1 Capsicum annuum
TACTATATCCTTTTTTATACCATTCCACCAATAGATTTCTCGCAAATTGTGGTACATCTTGGTAGCACTGAGATAAATAGAATATCGCACGCCATGCGCTTGAGCCATAATTCTCTGCCTTAAATATTCAACATCAGGCACACATAATCTATTCTGAAATCTCAATACACCATCTCCCCCTTAGGAGAAAACCTCCACCTTTTGGTCTTTAACTGACTCCTTCAGTCTGACCAAACTAGGATCTATATCTTGCTTCTCCTTTACTTCCAAAACTAGAGAAGACTCAGAACTACTCTAGACCCAAACATTACCCTCAGCTGAATCAAGCAATCTAACTCCCAACCTAGCCAGACGATGCACCTCATAAGCAAACTCCTTTTTATCTTCCTCGACCTATGCTACACTACCTATGGACGACCTGCTAAGGGCATCTGCCACTACATTGTCCTTGCCCGGGTGATACAACACATTCATATCATAGTCCTTTAACAATTCTAACCATCGCCTCTGATAAAGATTCAACTCTCTCTGAGTAAACACATACTGCAAACTCTTGTGATTCGTAAAGACATCAACATGAACACCGTACATATAGTGTCTCTAGAATTTCAAGGAAAAAACCACTGCAGCTAACTCGAGGTCATTGGTCGGGTAGTTCTTCTCATGCGGTTTCAACTGTCTGGAGGCATAGGCTATAACCTTACCTTTCTGCATCAACACGTAACCCAACCTAACTCTAAAAGCATCATAGTACACCACAAAATCATCTACACTATTTTGAAGGGTCAACACAGAGGCCAAAGTGAGTCGAGTCTTCAACTCCTGAAAAACTTTCTTACAAGAGTCAAACCACAGGAATTTAATTTTCTTTTAGGTCAACCGAGTCAAAGGAGATGCAATGGAAGAGAAACCCTCAACAAAACGACAGTAGTAGCTAGCTAGACCCAAGAAACTCCTAATATCAGATGGGGAAATAGGTCTAGGCTAATTTTTCACAGCTTCTATCTTTTGAGGGTTAACTCGAATACCTTCAGAAGAAACAATATGACCCAGAAAAGCAACTGACCTTAGCCAAAATTTGCACTTGCTAAATTTGGCAAATAGTTGATGATCTCTAAGGGTTTGCAAGACTATTCAAAGATGATCTGCGTGGTCATTCTCACTTCGAGAGTATACAAGAATATCATCTATACACATAATAACAAACATATACAGGTACTATCTGAACACCCGATTCATGTGGTCCATAAAGGCTGTTGGAGCATTTGTTAGCCCGAAGGACATGACCAAGAACTAAAAATGACCATATCGAGTGCGAAAAGCTGTCTTTGGAATATCACACTCCCTAACTTTAAGCTAGTGATAACCGAATCTCAAGTCTATTTTTAAGAAATAGTTAGCACCTTGCAGCTGATCAAATAGGTCCTCAATTCTAGGAAGAGGGTACTTGTTCTTGACTGTGACCTTGTTAAGCTGACGATAATCAATTCACATCCACAATGAACCATCTTTCTTTCGCACGAACAGAATGGGTGCACCCCAAGGAGATAAGCTAGGCCTTATGAAACCTTTATCTAGAAGATCGTTGAGTTTTTCTTTCAACTCCTTAAGTTCTACAGGGGCCATACGATATTGAGGAATAGAAATAGGCTGCGTGTCGAGGAGAAGATCAATCCCAAATTCTATCTCTCTATCGGGAGGTACCCCTGGGAGATCTTCTGGAAAAACATCACAAAACTCATTAACAATGTTGATCGACTGAATGATCGGAGTCTCGAACTTAGAATCTTTAACTCAAACCAAATAATAAATGCAACCCTTGGATATCAATTTCCTAGCTTTAAGATAGGCTATGAAATGACTCCTGCGAGATATAGAATTTCTGGACCACTCAAAGGCTGGATCATTGGGAAATTGAAACTTGACTACACAGCTACGACAGTCTATAGACGCATAATAAGAGTGAAGCTAATCCATACCCAGAATAATGTCAAAATCAACCATGTCTAGCTTAATCAAATCTGCAAACATAACTCTATGAAGGATAGTGATAGGACACTTCTTATATACATGCTTAGCAACAATAGGTTCACCTACAGGAGTAGAAACTAGAAAAGGCTCAGGAATCTTTTCAGTATTGATCTCAAAATTTACAACCACTAACGGAGTAACATAAAAAAGACTTGACCCAAGGTCTATCAACACATACACATCAAAATGAAATACAAGGAGCATACCAGTAACAACATCTGGTAAATCCTCCTGCTCCTGGCAGGGTGGTATAGCATGAAAGCAATTTTGGCGTTGACCACCGGTAGTACTAGGCAAGGCACCCTGAGGAGAAGTAGGACAAACCCAAGGGGCTGGAGCACTAATAGCCTAACTCTGGGGATGAACATCATGGCTCTTCTATCTAACATAAAGGCAATCCCTAAATTTATAGACCAACTTATGTAACGCCCCAAGAACCTATCCCGAGATGTCACACAGTGCTTAGGGATACACATAGCCCTAAGCTAACCCTTGGAACCTAACACCACCTCAAGGAACTCAATTTAACAATAATCGTGCATAAGAAAGAGACATACCACATCGGGTTCAAGAGAGATACTAAAAATACTAAATTGTACAACCAAAATACATATTGAATGTTTGTACATACCCTCTCTCTAGTCTGACAAAGCCTCTATACATCAAAATCAAGGATCCATTGGAACAAACCCCAACTGACTCAATAGTACTGAAAGCCACAACAATAAAACCACATAATAAAATATAGACAAAGTCGTCAAACCATGAGGACTCACCAACTGCAGAGATATAGTGAAGGTACTCAAAAATCACTATCCCTACTGAGACTGAGCACCTGAACCTATATCATAAGAAAATATAGTGCACAAAAGAGTATGGGAGTCAGTACTTAGGAATGTACTGAGTATGTGGGTGTGCATACAATATTGTAAATAATATCATAAATATGTAAGGAAATCATGTATGCTAAGAGTAATAACTCTCTTTGCTTGAATTACCTGAAACATTACTTCCATAAATCATCAATAAAACACATGCTTCGTAAATCTCATAAATCATTTGACTTAACTCAAACTCTTCAACTCATGACTTGGAGTGACTCGGTAACTCAAGAACTTAAAAAGTTATGAACTTGGTAGTTTCTTATAACTGATATAAACTACACCAGTTGAGCCGCATGGAGTCTAACATTTTGCCCTCCTGAGGAGAGGACCCCACATTGGCGGGAGCGATGTACTCTTGCCAGAGAGTACAACCTCAATTTCACAATCATAATCCCATACTCGGCCTTTGGCCCACAATTATCAACATCAATCCTACGGTGGCACGTAGTTTCGGGGAAAGACCACATTTCCCATTCGGTGCTAAATACTCCTCCCAGACTCAGCTCCGAATGCGATAGGAAATCCACCTTAATCAATATCAACCCATGGGTCTATTATAAAGACCAAAACATAAATATATATATCTCATCTGTGAATCATAAACAACTTGTGGATTCCTAACTCAACTCAACTCAACACAATCTTTCTCAACATCAAGTACATTTGCTTATCAAATCATTTCAAATATCAAAAGCTTGG
>NW_025849299.1:0-776 GCF_002878395.1 Capsicum annuum
AAGCTTATCCAATTCTCCACATGATCGAGAGTAGAATTTAGGGAAATACAATATGAGATAAATAAAAATCAATTTGGAGGTCATCCATATTCACTCAAAAGATGGATTTAGGCTTAAGAAACGTTTGGGGTATTACAATATCTCTCCCTTGGAAACATTTGTCCTCGAATGTTGCTTTTTGGCCAAGAATATAGAGAAAACTGAAGACACACAGCCGAAACAACTTGCAAATCTAAATCTATATCTTTCTAAACTTTTAAATACTTCATTGAATGTATAAACTCATGATGAGAATAGCTATACAGCTGGATCCGAGACTAGAAAAAATAGATAGAGGACAACTGTAATTCTCGACTGAATCTGAGCTGATTTGCCTTCTTCCTATATTAAAGAGCAGGATCATACTGAAGTTTAGAATTCACTTGATGTTATAAAGGTGCAATCGTACTCATAGACGGCGAAGATATAATTTCTGCAGGCATAGGTCATGAGAAACAAGGATAAGACTACACAATGGGTTACATTGTCTGGACTAGAATACTTGGAAAACAAAGATTGTTCAATGAATGCTCACAGACTGAATCACAATTATATATCCAAATCTGAAACTGATGCCTGATACACATACTGAACTGAATTCATAGATTTTGGGCGCAAGCAACTACTTATCGAATTGCTCATACCTATGAAATTTCGAGTGATAAGACCAGACTAGTTTGAAAAAAAATTGAAGACCATAGAAATCTATCTGCCAAATTTTAAAAATTGGGTTGCTA
>NW_025849299.1:876-6822 GCF_002878395.1 Capsicum annuum
GAATACTTGGAAAACAAAGATTGTTCAATGAATGCTCACAGACTGAATCACAATTATATATCCAAATCTGAAACTGATGCCTGATACACATACTGAACTGAATTCATAGATTTTGGGCGCGAGCAACTACTTATCGAATTGCTCATACCTATGAAATTTTGAGTGGTAAGACCAGACTAGTTTGAAAAAAAATGAAAGGCCATAGAAATCTATCTGCCAAATTTTAAAACTGGGTTGCTAGCTATGCAAACTGAATCGTACTAGATACTCATACTTAAGTAGAGGATTTCTTCAACACCCTCCCAAGGAATTCTAATGGTCTGAAGGAGCAAAGAACTTTAGGCAAGATCTAAACAAGACATCTGAATCGGAGATCATAAAATTACCATAATCCCATAACTTAAAACCTAAACCTATGAATCATAAGTCAGGATAAAAGTACTAAGCTTCAAGCAAGAAAACTCCTTACTCTCAACTTAACCACACTTCTCAAACACTCTCTTGACTATACTATACCCTTCTGATACTATATTTGATCGATTCGACTTACAATCCTCACATGACACCGATACTTCCATCTACTCATATCCCCTTGAACCAAACCCCCTCATTGTTTTCATGGATCACCTAGAACCACAAGATTCGCCACATAACCCTATTCTGAATCATGAGCTCCCAGACATCTACATTCTTACAATCTCTCACTTCAAGAGTAATTCTTATTATCATTTCGACAACTCCAATCCACCTAGCACTTTCCTTTTACTAATGTGCAAGGCACCCATCCGCATGTACACAAACATGACATTCAAGCCTATCTTCATAACCACATGCACATTCCTAATCAAACACTTATAAATCCTCTTCTTCATACCCTACACACCTCTTATCAAGAAAATTTCCATGCACTCACCTTAAGCACACCTGACATACTCCTTGCTAATCGAGTCCTACACAAATGGTTCACTCCAATATTCCTTCCAACTCATAGAATTATAACTCATGGAATTACACAAAATGAACACACCATAATCTTCCCAATCATAACACATTAAACTTCAACTAACCATAACATATATCAAAGACTTAGCCTCAATCTTACTTCACATTACTGCTAAGCCAAAGTAGGCATGGCACCCTCTATCATTGATAAGGAAATATCTCTTCTCTCCTGACTAAACAACTATTTACCACCATTATCTTGGGTAAGAAAAGATAACTAAAAGATTATAGCATGAGGATCGGACACATGAATAGATACTATAAATAACTTGACACTCAATTGAGGCTTGAGGAATAGAGAATTTAACATCATAAATCCATCAAAGAAATACGGCCAGGGGACATGCATAATATGAATCTAAATTCCTTTCTTGCTTATCATTAAAAGTAGCGCTTGAACATTGGAACTAAACATATCATAAAGTTTGAGTACATAAGGCATGCGTTGCATGACCTAAATTGGGAATTCGTAACTATGAATTGTGATTCTAACTAGTAAAAGGTCTAAGATTCCGCATTTCGGTAACTAAGTGAGGACAGGATTATTTTATATGGCATGCCGGGACATGAATCATGATCATGGAATCAAAAAGCAAAGCATGAATAAATACAGGAATGACTGAAAATACTAAAATAAAAATGGGTCGAGCTGTATCTCTTCTCACAGCTGTTCCACAACTTATTGGCATACCCACTAGAACCTGACAAACTAACTTAGTCCCTTGTTCTACTATCTCCCCCTTAGACTAAAGCCATCACACTTCTTGACTCAATTATTAGAAATATCATTCATTGTTTAACTAGTCTTTATCCACCTAGTAATTCCATGACACTTACTAATTACGCCACATACAATGACCCTAGAAAAAAAAATAAAGTATCCCCACAGAACCTTGGGCAAGATTTCTCACCAAGAACACAAAATCAAACTTAATTACAAGTTGATCAAACTCAAGCTCTCGCATACACTGTCCAAGCCCATTAGATCACTTCCCTGTAATTAGCACCATTAACCAAGAAATCATCACATCCACCTTCATAGCCATCATTCATCCAAGCTTAATGCCTAGCGCTCAACATAACTTACAACTTCACCGCACACACACCATTCTCACTTGGAAACTATAAAACAAAACATCAATAAACACTAGTCCACTTAAACCCCCTAATAATAATAATTGGTCATAATCATATGGCCTCTCTCATTTATAATCCATCAACACGCCCTTCTTCTACCCATCATTACTATCTACCCTTCATACACAACTTAACTTAGTTCATAATTCTCTAAGCCTCAACTTAACTTTCCCTTGCAATCTCAAGAGCATCTAAGTTAACAACACTCATCCACTAAGTATCATCATCCATAACTTATACTTATCTTGTGCAACACACCATCAACAACTCTTTTCATACCTTAAGCAAACCATTATTTACCTCCACCAATAACTCCTTCTGTTTTTTCTATGAGCTGACACACAAGAACAATATCACTTCATCACTAACTCAATCACATGCAAAAGGCTCAGCTATACTTACTTTCAATAAATCACACTTTCCATCCTTTCTTTCCACAACACCGCTAAACCAGTTCTAACCAGCACGAGAAAATAAGCTACACAAGGAGTCGCTAGTGAATCAAAATAGGCCTTACCCGACTTCAGTAGTCTTTGATTTGCATTTTGAAAAAGAATTTAAGATGGATAACAAGGCAATTATGCTAGTGAATCAAAAGATCCCCACACGGCTTCACTAAACTTTAAGTTCCAACATCATGAAGATAACAAGGTTACAAGAGATAGGAACTCGCCATACAATATTTGATAATCTAAGAATACACATCTTACTATGTCTTAACTGAAAGAATCATAAGGGAGAGGGCATAACATTGAACTTAGGAAACTTATAACATGTTGGTAAGCTCTTTTTAGGCCGCTTTGTGAGACTTCTGAAATTTCTCTTTTGTAAGTCTAAAACCATTATCAGAGGGAGAAAATTGGAACTCGCTGATCATGTTACCTCAGGAACATTACATAGATAAGGAAGTATAGATTATCAATATAGATTCTGAGAAGGAATTCTGAAAGCGCAACTGACTTGGGCTTATTGCATAATTTATAAGTAAAGCATGATAAGGCACTAATAGGGTACTTTCTAGCTTATTTACAACTTCATAACTATCTGTGAGGACTATTTAAGAAAGTACTATCTATAAAGAATTGAGTTTGACTGTCTCTAATACCTTGAAAATAAGGTGGGGATGCCCCGAATAGGGTAAGATAAAAATCTGTATAAGTTTCTCAATAAACCTTTCTATAGCACGATCTAAGACTTGAAAGAATGGAGACCTTTCCTAAATGTCTTGTAGCCTCTCGAAGAAAAGTACAAACATCTCCATACCGTTCTATAAGACTCTACTAGACACGGCTTCATAAACACCCTAGGACACTTGAACTCTGTGCTCTGATACCAAGTTTGTAACACCCCAAAATTTGGGTCCCGGGACGTTACACGGTGCTTAGGGGTGCAAGTGACCCCAAGCTAACCCTCCCACTGGCATAACTCATAAACAACTTGATAAAATGCTTAATCTATATAAAGTTAGCAAAAATATAGAACTTCTCTGAACTTGATCAATATTAACATGAACTTTACAAGATTACAACTATACTTTTACAAATGAAATGAAATTAAAACTGAATACATCAACTTCTACTGACTGTCTATGAAGCCTCCACTGGTACTGACTTCAGATAGATGGGTCATGACTCCTAACTATCCAATCTCAATATGACTAAAGTAAGAATAATATAATACTTCTCGAACTATATAACTGACTCATGCCCTCAATCAAAAGGACTCATCACCTACTAACTGGAAGCTGTGAACTGACTGAATGCGGTATCTGCGCTATAACTATACCTACATTATAAGGCACTGTAGCATATAGAAATATATGGGGGTCTGTACTTTAAGGAATGTACTGAGTATGTGGGGGTGCAATGCAACATTATAAATAATATCATAAATGATTATGAAAATAATACATGCTAACGATAACAACTTTCTTCGCTTGAATTAATTGAAATATATTCCTTGTAAATCATCAATAGTAATACAAGCATTATAAATCTCATAAATCATTATACTTAACTCAAACCCTTTATGTCATGACTTAGAGTGACTCAGTAACTCATGAAACTTGAACTCTTATGGACTTAGAAGTTTTTTATAACCGACATAACTACACTATGTGAGCCACATGGAGTCCAATATTTTTCCCTCCTACGGAGAGAACCCCACATTGGCAAGGGTGTTGTACTTTTTCCAAGGAGTACAACCTCAATTTCTCAATCACAATCCCATACTCGGCCTCTGGCCCACAATCATCAATATCAATTATACGGTGGCACATAGTTTTGGGAAAATACCATATTTCCCGTTCGGTGCTAAATACTCCTTCCAGACTCAGCTTAGAACGAATTAAGAAATCCACCTTAATCAATATCAATTCGTGGGTCCATTATAAATACCAAAACATAAATATATATCTCATCAGTAAATCATATACAACTATGGATTCCTAACTTGACACAAAATCAAACAATCTTTCTCAACATCAAGATATATCAATTCATTTAGTCATGGCAACATCAATAACTTTAAGGAAATATCAAGACTCATTATAACAACTCAATCTTATGAATCAATACTCAATAATCCAATTTGTCATAACAAAGCTTAAAGCTTGACACATGTCTTGAAAGCACTTGAAATACCAACTCATGGTAGAACATGAAATTCACAATATTAAATATCAAGTCATAATTTGGTAGTTGTAAAATAATCATGTATGAAATAAATAGTCGGATATTTCAATAAAATATTTCAATAAAACAGAAAACAATGATTCAATAAAACAGAAACAATGATATTTCAGTAATGGTCGATTTTTTGTATATCAGTTTGTAAAAAGCCTACTCAGTACTCCTTCTATCCTACTGTTTCTTCATGTTATCATTCTTATTATATTTTCCCAAGAGTTTTTTTTTTTTTTACTTTACCCTGTTCATCTCTTCCTCTTAATCTATGTTCTTAACATCGTACTTCTTTAACCACACCCCAAAAAATTTTTATCTGGCAGCTAAAACGCTCGTCCTTTGTCTATTGTGCAGACCTTTTGGACTAACAAGGCCAGAAATCCTAGGAATTTACAGGTTAATCCATCGTTGATATTAAGAAATTAAGAGGCTAACCATATACTAAGGGTAAGAATTTTATAGATAATTTAATTTACATGGTTATGCAAAAGCTATTTAAAACATAAATATAAGAACATGAATATAAATATTTTTGTGGGGAAAATATGGAAATAAAAACTTACATGAAGTAACTAGGAGAGAGGTTTCCCTTTCGGGAACCCCCTAAAGATCGAATAGAAAACTTGAAGCTTTTATTTAAACCACGATGTTACAAAGTTTATATAAGAAAGACTGGGTTAGACAAGTTTTTTGGGAGGAAAGGTTTAAACATTTCAGGTGAGTTTTTAGGTTGGGTGATTTCACTCTGTCTTCCTACTACAAAATGTGTGCCTTTTATAGGCAAAATGTACATAAAGGAGAGGTTCTAAGGGCTACTACGTGGCCGCAACACAGTTGGCCGACACTTTAAGATAAGGGATAAGAAAGAAAACTTTAATAATGCAAGTCGGGTACGCTTTGGGCCCCATCGTCACATGCGTTATTAATTTTCTTTCAAACTTATTTTGACCCGTGCTTCAACAATTTTTCTTTCTTTTAGAAAGTAGTGATAAAGGAAGCACTCGGACTGACTCTGACTATTACAAGACATAAAGTGGGCATCCCCACTTGACCATGCTAGCTAATAATACAAACTGTGAGAACTGTAGATTATCTTTACGTATCCAAGTTGTGCAGGGCTATG
>NW_025849300.1:0-580 GCF_002878395.1 Capsicum annuum
AAGTTGGGGATCGTCCCACTGTGGTCCATTACAATATTCGAGGCAATTTGGGTGGACAAACGAGAGAAACGATGCGAACGGGGCATTTTGTGCTAAATCAGTATGCTATTGCCCACTGTTCAATGGGTTGGCCCAAGTAACGAGCGTGTTGTAGACCAAAAATTAAATGGGCGCACTAGGGAGGTTGGGGATCATTCCATTGTGGTCAGTTACAATATTCGTGGCCATTTGGGTGGACAAACAGGTGATACAGCATGAACGGGGCATTTTTAGGCCAAATTGGTGTGCTATAGCCTACGGTTTCGGGGGTGGGCTCAGGGTTAGGGCGTGTTTGTAACACCCCACATTTTACATGTACTAGTAATGTTCACATAAAATGACATACGACTTGATTTAATTACTACCAAAATTTTTCAAGTGTTCAAGTGTTAGATTGGGGCACTATATGGAAGTCTATTTAGAGACTGTGGCCTTAAACGGAAAAAAAAAAAAACATTGACATGCTTATGGAACTTAGGGAGCTAGCAGGTGAGTCACCTGTGTGCTTAGCTTAGAAATTATATATACATGAGGGAGAAGA
>NW_025849300.1:680-1006 GCF_002878395.1 Capsicum annuum
CAAAGTGCAAGAAAGAGTAAGGAAATGGGCCACTAAAGCCCATTGATGTAGAGATCCAAAAGGCCCAAGTGAAAGGGGAAAATTAGTCATTGACCAACTTTAGTTAATCAGCTACAAATATTAGGAGAAAGTCGGTCTAAAGTCTCCTTAAAAAGGGACCAAAACCGAGCTCTAGGTTAAACCAAAGAAAAGACCAAAAAATTTCAGAATTTCTCTCTAAGTTTCTCTTGGTATTTCTTCACCTTGGAAGGCAACCAAAGGCTACTTTTTGAGTTCTTGAATTAGACCTACACCTTGGGAGTTAAGGTATGTAAAAATAACCATAT
>NW_025849301.1:0-1032 GCF_002878395.1 Capsicum annuum
AAGGCTCAAAGGGTTAGCTTGGGGATACTAGTAGCCGTAAGCACCGTATGACACCCCGGGACTTATTTTCGGGGCATTACAAAAGGATTTTGCACATTTTAATTCAAAATTATTTATGCTAGAACTCCCATTTTAAAGATTGCAAACACTAGTTTAAGTAGACTAAAAATTTTAACAGTTTTAGTCTAAGGCAGAAGGAACTTTACTTTAAACTTGATCAAAGGAGACACTAATAAACAAAACAAGAGCGCAGGTAAACTACTCAGATGCAAATTATACTATGGCCCAAAAATTTACCGCGGCATGTCAGGGACGTTGGTGATCATCCCAGTGTGGTTCATTTAATTTTTTGTGGCCATTTGGGTGGACAAATAAGCGAAACGATGCGAATGGGGCATTTTCAGGCCAAATCAATGTGCTATAGGCCACGATTTCAGTGGTGGGCCCAAATTTCTGGCATGTTGTGGGCCAAAAATCAATCGAAGCATGCCAGGGAGATTGTGGATCATCCCAGTATAGTCCGTTTAATTTTTTTTGGATATTTGAGTGGACAAACGAGCGAAACAGCATGAACACAACATTTTTAGGCAAAATCTGTGTGCTATAGCCCAAGGTTTTGGGGGTGGACCCGGGGTCAGGGCGTGTTGTAAGCCAAAAATTGACTGGAGCATTCTAGGGAGGTTGGGGATTGTCGCAATATGGTCTGTTTAAATTTTTGTGGCTATTTAGATAGATAAACAAGTAAAACAGCGTAAATAGGGCATTTTTGGGCTAAATCGGTGCGCTATAGCCTACGGTTTTGGGGGTGGGCTCGGGTTCTGGGCATGTGGGACAAAAATTGACTGGGGCATCCCAGGGAGGTTGTGGATCGTTCCAGTGTGGTCTGCTTAATTTTTTGTGGCCCTTTGGGTGGAGAAACAGGAAAAACGGTGCGAATGGGGCATTTTCAGAAATAATCGGTGTGCTATAGCCTACGATTTTGGGTGTGGGCCCGGGGTTTGGGCGTGCTATGGGATGAAAATCGATTGAGGC
>NW_025849302.1:0-1700 GCF_002878395.1 Capsicum annuum
AAACACAATCAATTATAACCATATTTCTAAGGAAGCAATGATACTCTATTTGCCTTTTAATCTCGTTTGTGGTTTCGATCAGGTCAACGACAGTGGACCTGATCGAAAACACAAACAAGAAAGCATGGGATGAAATTTAAAATTCAGAAATTTACCGCCTTCGCTTAGATTCCTTATTTTAACTGCAGTTTCTATTGGCATAAGTTTTCTGGACTTGTTGTACATCATTTCAACCCTCGATGCCCATGAGGCTTCTTTGTTGGTCTTTTTCTATTTTCTATCTAGGTGATAATCCCAACCACACAGCTCCCTAGCAAAGTGTTCAGATGCATTATTTTTCTTTAAGAGACACAACAAATGAAATTACATTATCGGATACACTTTCATATTTGCTCTTGATTCAGATCTCGCATCTGTTAAGATAATTCCACCGGCCAGATTCGTTAGAAGTTATATCTACCCTATGTCTCTTCTTCAATTAGCTCTCAGATGATATAGTCTTCCATCAATCACCCATTTTCCTTCAAAAGCATTCTCCTACCGCACATTCTGGCATATAATCATCACCCTGAGCGAGCAACCCATCCATATAAATTTTGGCCAGGGCAATAACTATACTAGTTTTTCATTCTTGTTAGATGCAGTGCTAAGCTTCGAAGGCCCTCTAAGGGTCCAATGCACCCTAAAAGTTAGTCCAATCGCTATTGAATCTCTTTACTATGACACAAAAATTAGATCCCTTCACAATGCTTGACAAATAAACATGAGCAACAACCGACATTAAATCTTAACAGGCTATCAGAACCATATTCATGGTCCCTCAGCCTTATCAGTTTGGACCTATAAACTTAACTGTAAAATTGTGGATATTTTGTTTGAACGATCTATGACTAATCAGTAAAAACATCATTCACAAAATTAGTGCACTCTGTGTGTGTTTCCACGATAACATTATCAATAATACATACCACCCATATATGAAGTGGTTCTATCTGTAAGCAGCTTATTCCTCTGATCCTATCTTTACTGCAGCCTCTTGTGATAGTCCGTCAAAATTTGATCAACTGTCAGTTCCTTATATCTACAAATAAGAGGAAAAAAATTGATGTCACAAAAAGAACATTATCCATCTGTTGCAATAGATGTGGAGTCTGATGGAATATATCAAACCAGCCTTTCTAGTGATTTTATTTGTTCCAATAGTTTCTCCTCCGTTGCAACATCAACAACAGCATAAACATCAACAAAAAAGAAACAACAACATTTGTTCCAACTACATCATCAACAATAAAGAAGCAACATCCTTTGTTCTAGAACCATCAACAACACTACACCACAAGGTCCAACAATGCCAACCTCACCAACAACATCAATAACTGCATCAACAATAATGAAACAAACAAAATACATACAAAAAAATGATACTGCCAACAAGGCTTTTAAACTTCTCCTAACAGATGACTTTTTTCTCATATTATAATAAAAATTCTCGAATTGTTTATTCAACACTTATAAGTTCCTTAATTTTTTTTTAATAAATATGATATGGGTAAATAGTAATTAAATAAAAAAATAGATGTAAATAACTTGCAGAGAAGAAGATGAGAATGAAAGAGCAATAATGAACCATACCTTAATATCAAAAAGGGGATAGAAATAGAAATTTAAGTCAAGGAAAGATATGGATGGGTTTAGATCTA
>NW_025849303.1:0-783 GCF_002878395.1 Capsicum annuum
TACTCTGCCTAACTCTTGGAAAACTCTTTGAGTTTCTTTGACTAATTTTTCTCCCGGTGGTGTTGTAACTATGGAATATGTTAAGAGTGATGTCTTGAATGAAGAGATGAGAAGAAGATTTCAAGCCTCATCTTCTTCACCTTCACACTCTGATGTTTTGGTTACTGAAGAGAGGGGGAGAAACAAGTCCAGAGGTCTGAATAATTGAGATAAAAGCAGAAGCAATTCGAGTTCCAAATTCAAGAATGTTACATGTGACTATTACAATAAAAAGGACATATCATGAAATATTATTACAAGCATAAGAGAGATATGAGACGGCAAAAGAAAGAAGACAATAATGAAAATCGTGTTGTCATTGTTACTAATGATGGTCTTCTTGTTTCTTGTAGTGAGAATGCCATTAATTTTGTTTGTGATGAGTCTAGGTAGTTTGTGGATTCTGGTGCTACTTCTCATATTACGCCAAAGAAGGAATTATTTTCTTCTTATACTCCATGTAATTTTGGAATGTTGAAAATAGGCAATAATGATGAAGTTAAAGTACTTGGCATTGGCACTGTTTGTTTGGAAAGTAACAATAGTTCCAAACTAGTTCTCAATAATATTAAGCATGCTTCGGATGTTCGCTTGAATCTGATTTCTGTAGGAAACCTTGATGATGAGGGTTATGTTAACACCCTTGGTGCTGGCCAGTGGAAGCTTACTAGAGGTTCGATGATTGTGGCTCGAGGTGACAAGTTAGACAACTTGTCACCTCGAGCCACAATCATCGAACCTCTA
>NW_025849303.1:883-3262 GCF_002878395.1 Capsicum annuum
TGATTTCTGTAGGAAACCTTGATGATGAGGGTTATGTTAACACCCTTGGTGCTGGCCAGTGGAAGCTTACTAGAGGTTCGATGATTGTGGCTCGAGGTGACAAGTTGTCTAACTTGTACATATTTCAGGGCTCTACTTCTAGAGGCTTGACAAACTTAGTGGAGAATGATACTTCATCAGATTTATGGCATAGAGGGTTAAGTCATATGAGTGAGAAGGGGATTGATAGTTTGGCGAAAATTTACTTTCTGGAGTGAAACAAGCAAAGTTGAAGAAATGTGTTCATTGCTTAGCCGGTAAACAGAAAAAAGTTTCTTTTCAGAGTCATCCGCCTTCAAGAAAGTTTGATTCACTGGAGTTGGTACATTCTGATTTGTGTGGTCCTTTTAAAGTAAGGTCTCATGCTGGTGCACTTTACTTTGTGACTTTTATTGATGATCATTATTGCAAACTCTGGGTATTTCCTTTGAAGTCCAAGGACCAAGTACTTGATGTGTTCAAGAATTTTCAGGCCTTGGTTGAGAGACAGACAGAGAAAAAATTGAAATGCATCTGCTCAGATAATGGTGGTGAGCATATTGATCCTTTTGATAGATATTACAGAGAGTAGGATACTCGACATCAGAAAACTCCTCCAGAAACTCCTCGGTTGAATGGTTTAGCAGAGAGAATGAAAAGAATTCTAGTTAAGAGGGTTAGATTATGCATTCAGATGCGAAGCTGCCAGATTCCTTTTAGACAGAAGCACTTAATACTGCTGCTTATATTATTAATTTATCTCCTACTGTTGCTTTGGATGGTGATGTCCCTGACAGAATTTTGTCTGGTAAGAATGTCTCTTATGATCATCTTAGAGTCTTTGAGTGTAAAGCTTTTGTGCGTATTTTTAAGGATGAAAATTTAAAGTTGGATATTAAAACTAGGCAGTGTATCTTCATTAGTTATGGTCAAGATGAATTTGGCTATCGTTTTTATGATTCAGTTGAGAAGAAACTTGTTAGAAGCCGTGATATTGTGTTCTTTGAAGACCAAATAATTGAAGATTTTAACAAAGCTGAGAAGGTTGATTCTCAGAGTAGTGAGAGTCTAGTTAATGTTGATCCAGTTTCTTTGACTATTGCTCCTGAAGAAAATCTTCATGATGATGAAAATCAAGTTGATAATGAAGATGATGATAATGTTCAGAATGACCAGCATGGTGTTGTTGATGCTCCAGTGCAAGTTGATATAGTTGATCAACAACCAGTTATTGATACTCCAGAGAGTTCTTTCAGACTATCTACTAGAGAGAGAATATCTTCATCTCATTATTCCCCAGTGAGTATGTACTCTTGACTGACAAAGAAGAACCTGAGAGTCTTGATGAGGCCATGAAAAGTGAAGAAAAATAAAAGTGGTTTATGCTATGGAAGATGAGATTAAATCTTTGTATGATAATTATACCTTTGATTTGGTTAAGATGTCTAAAGACAGAAAAGCTTTGAAAAACAGGTGGATTTTTCGGGTGAAACATGAAGATGGTAATCCAGTTCCATAGTACAGGGCTAGATTGGTTGTGAAGGGATTTAACCAGAAAAAGAGAGTTGATTTTGATAAGATATTCTCTCCAGTTGTGAAGATGTCATCCATTCGTGTGGTTCTAGGCTTAGCTGCAAGTCTAGATTTAGAGGTTGAGCAAATGGATGTTAAAACTGCTATTCTCCATGGTGACTTAGATGAAAAATTTATATGGAGCAGCCCGAAGGTTTCGAAGGTTCAATATGGATAAGGCTAAGGTTGTCAATACACCTTTAGCTATGCACTTCAAATTGAGCACGAAGCAGTGTCCTTCCAGTGATGATGAGAAAGAAGATATGAAGAAAGTTCCTTATGCTTTAGCCGTTGGCAGTTTGATGTATGCAATGGTTTGTACAAGATCGGATATTACTCATGTTGTTGGTATTGTTAGCCATCTTCTTTCTAATCTGGGAAGAGAACATTAGAATGCTGTGATTATGAGATATCTTTGTGGCACTTCTAGTCTAAGTTTGTGTTTTGGTATAGGAAAACCTATTTTTCGTGGTTATATTGATTCAGATATGGCTGGTGATATTGATACTCACAAGTCCACTTCAAGGTATTTGGTTACTTTTGCAGGGGGAGTTGTGTCTTGGAAATCTAGGTTGCAAAAATGCTATCTACTACAGAAGCTGAGCTTATTTGTCACGCCCCAAAATCCCATCGGGACGGACTAGCACCCGAAGCCGAGAAGGCCCGGGAGAACCCGTTCAAATACCTGTACTTTCACTTATATGTCACCAAAAATTTGGACAGCACTTCGTTGCATATAGAAGGGTCTAATTACCTGTATCAGCACAACACGCACAAATATATATATAT